>NW_020884907.1:5306987-5374036 GCF_003945725.1 Corapipo altera
ACTGAAAAAAGCACTGAAAAAAGCACTGAAAAAAGCACTGAAAAAAGCACTGAAAAAAGCACTGAAAAAAGCACTGAAAAAGCAAAAGCAAAAGAGAACAAGGTATTTTTCTCTTTAAAACTTTGAAATCTGTCTGTTGTATGTTTCAGTTGAGCTGAAATACCAAATTTTAATGTCTTAGTCAAAAAAAATAAAACTGAAATTAGAATTAAGTCACTTGGACAGAACCTATGACAGTATTTGTAAGATTTATTCTACAGTTTTAATCATTATGTTCCTCTTACCTTTAGCCCTACCCTTCCTGACACTTTTCTTTGGTCACATTCCTAGAGGCTCTGCATCATTAAATAAACAAGTCAAACATCAGTCTTCCCCCTCCTCTTAAACACTCTCCTAGACTCTCATATCGGCGACAGTGCAGTGAAGATTACATACCTTGCACAGTGAAAACCATTCACTGTGCCGTCGAGAGAAAACGCACAGCATGAAACTGAGTCATTAAGAAATAAAAGATTGTTGCTGTACATCTGCTACAGGAGACAGCAGGCATGTCACCTAGAAAGCATGTTATAACCTCAGTGCAAAGTGATCCAGTGCTATAACTGCAGGCAACAGTCCCTAGCAGGGAGAACTTCAGACCAAGCAGAGTTTCCCTGGCTTGTATCCCACTTTATCTTGCCCTGTCTCCAGGACTGAGGTCCATTCACCAACTTCGGCAGGCATGCAGAGACTACTTATGCTTTCTGAACCAGTGGGACATGCCCAGTACTTACCACCACTGCACCCCTGGACAAACCGCCTCACACCCCCATCTAAACAAGGAACTTTTCCTGATCCACACAAGGAAACATTACCTGGATTTCCCTTGCATGGTACACGATGATGAGCCCAAGCAGGATAATCGTAGACAGGCTAATAAGGCATTTCAGAGCGAGGGAATACAGCGACTCCTGCAAGAGAAAGACACCGCCGTCCCTCAGAGACCCACGCGCTGGGGCCGGTCCGCCCCACGGCCACCCCGGCCCCGGGGAGGGGACCGGCGGCACCCACCGTCCCACGGTGTCCGCACCGCCGGGCGGTGGGACCCGCTGCCGCCAGGGCCGGTACCTTGGTGTAGGCGCCCCAGGAGAGCTCAGTCTCGATGACCATGACGACGATGCCGAACATGCCGAAGATGAGCGCGTAGTCGCTGAGGCGCTTGCGCTTCTCGAAGAGCGCTCGGCGGTGCCCCAGCTTGTAGCCGATGTTCTGGTTCTTCTTTTTGCTGGACTTGCCTCCGCCGTTGCTGGTGCTGCCCGGGCCGGGGCCGGGGCCGGCGGAGCTGTAGAGTGCCAGGTTGTTGGAGTTGTTGTGCTCGGGCTTGGAGACCACGATCTCCGGGGCGGCGGGGCTGCCGGCGGTGGCGGCGGCAGCGGGGCTGGCGAGTGGCGGCTGCAGCGGCTGCGACTCGGAGTCCAGGTCGTGCAGGTTCCTGCGGGACGAACTGAGGTTGCTGAGGGGCCGCATGACGCCGCCGTTGTACCTGCAGCTGCTCATGGCTATTTCCGTGAAGGGGTTGCTCTCCCGGCGCTGCTGCTGCTGCTGGTGATGGTGGTGGTGGTGATGATGGTGGTGGTGGTGGTGGGTGCTGCCGCTGCTGACACTGCTGCTGGGGCTGACTGCCTGCTGCTGCTGCAGGCTATGGCACTGGTGGTACTGGGAATACTGGTGAGGCTGCCTGAGCGCGCCGGCATGGCTGGAGGGGGTGAGCTCGTTGACGTTCAGCTGGCTGCCCTGCCGGGAGGACGCGGCAGAGGAGAGCGGCGAGGAGTGCGTCCGGAAGGCGCCGGAGAGGGGTGAGGAGGCGCGGAGCAGCAGGGGCAGGTTATCCCCCGCGGCTGCCGCAGCAGCCCCGTAGTAGGCGCAGTTGTTGCACTGGAGGCATGGACTCTGCTGCTGCTGTTGCTGCTGCTGCTGCTGCTGGAGCAGGCTCTGCTTGTCTTGGCCGTGCTGCTGGCAGTGCGGCGGCGCCGGCGCCGGCGGGCGCTGCTGCTGCTGTTGCTGCTGCTGCTGCTGCTGGTCGGGGCCGAAGCCCGCCGGGAAGTGGCGCGGCGCGTCCATTCCCGGGCCGTTAAAGCCGCAGGAGGACCGGGCGGTGGTGCACCGTGCGCAATGCGTGATGGTCGGCAGGGGAGCGTCCTGCTGCCGCCACGACGGGCCCATCCCGGCTCCCGTAGAATCCAGTCGGCGTGTCCGATTGGTCGGGCGCACCAAAACAACGGGCATCACGTCACCTGCAGGGGCGGGACCGGCCGCGCGTGAGCGGCGCGGGGACCCCCCGCCCGCGGGGATCCCGCTTCCCGCGGGAAAGGGCTGCCCGCGCCCCCCGCCCGCTGGGATCCCGTTTCTCGTGGGTAAGGGCTGCCCGCGCCCCCCTCCTGCGGGGATCCCCCTTCTTCCCGCGGGAAAGGGCTGCCTCAGCCCGCGCCGGGGCAACACTACGCTTCCCGGGTTGGGGAGCTCGCTCGCTGCTGGGATCGCCCCCGCCCGTCGGGAAAGGGACTCCGCGGCGGCTCTCCCCGGCTCCCCGCTTACATCTGCGCCGCCTCCGGAACATGGGCGCCGCGTCGCGCTCCGGAGCTGTCCAGCAGCGCCGCCGCCGCCCTGCAAAACACAGCGTCAGGCTCGCTCCGCTCCCGCCGCCCGGGACGCGCCGCCACCGGAGCTGGAAGGGGCCGCGGCCCCGGCGGGGAGCGGGAAACCCTTCCCGGCACATCCCGAACCTGTCCCAAAGGACACACGGCTTCGGCCGGCTGCTTCTTCTCCCCTCCGCGGGAGAAGGGAAAGCCACCGCCGGAGTGTCAGCGCCCGGGAGAGGCCGGGAGTGGTTTGGGGCTGTAGAGCCGCTCCGGCGGCTCGGTAGGAGCTCTCCGGTGAAACGGGACGGGGGTCACGGATTGTGTGCGTTGCCCTCCGGCTCCGGTTCCCGGGCATGCAGTGTCGGTGCAGTCCATTTTGCCTCTTCCCCTTCCTTTTCCTCCTAGACTCTCACTGAATAATCCGTTTTTGCAACTCCCTTTGGCAAAGCAATGTCTGCACCAGGTAAAGTCTCTTTCCTGCGTTTATTTAAGGGAAGATTTTTTTAAGGGAAGAATGAGTAGAACGGTAAGCGTGTTCCAGCTGTGTCTGTCACCTAGGCGAGATTATAACAGCGTGGTGTTTGGGGGGTGGTCGTGGTGGGTTTTTTTGTTTTGGTTTGGGTTTTTTGTTTGTTTTGGTTTTGTTGTTGTTGTTTTTGTTTGTTTCCCCCCACGCACAGTTGGGCAGCACTATCCTTACAGCTTGAAAATCAGCTGCAAAATTTTATAGCATGGAAGGTTTTCTTACATCTTTAACTTCTCAGTAATGTTCAAGATTAAATCCACTAAGCTTTTCTAAGATCCTTCTAATTTCCTTCTCTCATGATATTCAATTTCTTTCGAAACCCTTGAGTGACTTGTAGTTTAGAAGTATGAGTGAGGCACTGCCATTAATAAAGTTTTTAACTATGCTGTATTATGAAACTTAAATGACTTAATTCCTATCAAAGTGTACCTTTTAAAGCAAGCGCACATAGCACCTGCACAATGACACCACTCTCGCTAATGTAGTAAATATCATGGTTTTACAATATAGATAGATTATTTAGAGACTGACCAAAATTTAAACTTGACTATGTTTACATAGTGTAGGTTATTTTGAAAAAGCACCCATAAATAGGAGTATTTGTGATAGCATGAATGATAAAACACTTTAATTTTGAAATTACACTAAAGTGTATTTGGGTGCTCTAATTGCACTCAGTTCCCCACAGCACCAATGACCAAGCAAAAAAGGTGCTTTTATTTTTAAGAATGACCATGCTGTTTAATACAGCTTCAGACACTGCATTTTTTGTTTGAAAAAACTCACTATTGTTATTCCATCTCATTGGTTATATTTTGCCTGTGTTTTCAAACACACATGAAGTGCGTGGATCTTAGAAAATTAAAATCTCAGGGAACTCGGGCTTCTGTCACTCTGTACATAAAAACGATGCTGAAGCATGCTTTCAAAATATGAGTTCTGTGAATGAGTTAAAGATTAGGTAGGCCTAAGTTTCATTTTTTCCTTTTCTGTTCATACTGTGGCCTTAATGTTTGCTTAAAGATACTTCCCTTTAAGCTTTCTCTTTACCAGAAGGTGAAGTCCTCAGCTAGTTTACTGTGGAAAGCTTTTTAAGAAATTTGTAAATCTCCATGTTTTATTTAAAAGTCACCAAGGCTCTGTCCTGTAACTTCATCTATTCTGGTCATGCAATCTTATATTAGAATTGTGAAGAAGGAAAAAAATATCTTTTTAAACTATTGGTACACTAAAATATAATATAACTTAGTTCTATATGAGGAAATCATTGCATTTATTTTTCTCGTTCATATGTAGAAGTCACAGGTGCCAATTTTAATACCTCTACTGCTGCTGTCCTGTTTATTTGTAGAAATGCAAGGGCAGTGCTGTTACTAGCTTTTAGATATTCGATCTACTTGCTTGTTTGTTTCATTCTGTGAATAAACAAATGAATATTCCCATGTTTAACACAAGAGGTCATACTCATCACACAGCTTGTTATAAAACTGATCAGCTTGGATTTTACTTGAGTTCTATTGTGCAACCTGGGATACCTCATCACAATTTCAAGGTATAAATTAAGAATTGTTGAGAATTTGCATTTTCAGAGCTAAAGAGGTAAACCTTCCTCTCTGTGATGCTGATTAATGGGACAGAATAGAAAAATGCTATTTATTCTAACATCTTCCCTTGTAACATAATTTTGAAGTTTCCTTTAAAAATGAGTGTATTTGTTTTCAGAAATAAAATCTATTCTTCATGTGAGCTGAATTGTTACATTCTTTTGCACCACAAATTAATTAGTGTGGCAGCTCAGAACTGCTAAGTCATGCTAAACTGGTAACAGTGAACCCCCATGGAAGAAACATTATCTGGTTGGGGTTGGGAGCTTTGCTGTTATTTCCTATCTTTTCATTGTATGCTGGATGGAACTGCTCTTACTGATTATTATAGGTCCTGCTTCTGCTTTGCCAGAAAGGTTGGTTTTACACATAAGCATTTGTGTGTCTACACGCACGTGCACGCACACCTTAATATGAAGTAAGAGAGAGATAGTTACTGCAGATCTCACTTGATTCTTTACGCTCATTGGAGATATTTGAAAAACAGATTATTTTTTTTTGTCTAAACTCTAATTGCAAGAACAAGATAAATACTGTTGAGCAGTATGGAGCAAAACTACCAATAGCAGGACAGGAAAGACAACAGGCACAAGAAAAATTGTATTTTTGAGAGTAAAAAAATCACTATGAAATATTTAAAGTGGCAGCTATTGGCTAGTAATTTGAAAAGCTCACATAACAACCTGTAATGGAGATACAACACCTATAGGCTACAATAAAAGATATTAGAAAGCTACTTTTGCTATTACCCTATTGTCCTTACTAATGCCAGACTCCTGTTAAGATAACTGAGAATTCTACATTCATAATAAGGTAAAAAAATATAGAAAGATAGTAACAAAAAGGAAAAAAAGGAATAGGGAAAAAATGTCAAGGAAATTCCATTCTCAAAGCATATTCTGCACAAGACCGAGGAGTTTCTAGATAACATTAAAGGAAAAAACCTTGACCGGTTCAAAAAAAAGCTATTGGGTATACAGCTCAATATATACACAGAAAGATACCATTCAGTTAAAGCAGAGTCACATTAATAAAAGCAGAGGTAACACCAGTAACAATAGGGTAACATAAGATCATTCAAGGGTATCCATGCAGCAATAAAAATACATAGTGAGACCACACCAAATGACTGCTGTACAGCTGCCAAGATGCTGGGCATGCAAAATAACCATATGAGCCGCATGTGTAAACTACCTTCTCCGTGCCATCTGACAAGGCTTTTACACACCAGATGCCTCTAACATTCAGCCCAGCAACTTCTGGTGTCGTGTAATTATATACCCTAACTGGAATCCCGCCCCTGCTGGACCTGTACTCATTTCAAAGATCTTTTGATAATGTTCCACAGTAGTGTGGAAAGGAGAATAAATACAATGACTCCATGCAGATGCTACAGGTACATGTCAAGAGGATGCATGCCTTACTGTTTCTACTTTTGATTTTATACAGTTTGACTAATCTTTCTTCTGCTTCCCCAGAAATATCACCTATGAAAACGCAGGTTCACTCCAGTTCAAAACCTTCATCTATTTGGGATGTATAGGATACAAAACCTAAGGACACTGGATTGATGACAGTTCTTAAACAGTAACCAAAGTTTTCAAAAGTGAGGGTGTCTTCATTCACAGAGGTGCAGCTTCAGAAATATCAAGAATTGCTGCATGCATTTCCTCCAGTCAAGGGGCATTAAGGAATGAGGAGTTTCTTTCCCCCATTCTGAGTCTGGTGTGTTTCGTCTGGAAAGCCCATCCCACATTAGGCTGAGATGGGGGGGAGGGGGGGAAGGGGAGGGGATTGGATTTTGGGGTATCTCAAACCATTACTTTTTTTTTTTTTTTTTCTAAAAAGGGTTTTTATTGTTATTATACATGTTGAAAATACTGAATGCAGTCCACAAAATACCTGGTAAAAGTATTTCTTCATTTAATTCACTTTCCCATCTTTTCTGGATGTTTTTATAGTACTTGAAGGTCACGCAGACCTAACGACTTCCTTTCTTGCCTTTGCTTTTTTGTCGTTATCAAGTGATACTGCCACCTACAAAGAATGTCTTACTAACTAATTGCATCAATATTAACACTGCTCTGACCAGGTGATACAGGTGCTCCACAGGTGACTCTTACATTATGTTTAATCAGACTACTTTTTATTATTCTCACAAATTGGTGCAGTTTTGTAGCAGAAGTTTAACTCAGTACAATTACTGAAATGCTAACATCATGCAGCTTTTTCTGTTTCAGCCTACGCAAAAGCACAGAGTGACTTTGAGTGTGTGGGGGATTATCAAGAGTGAGAATTTACTTTTAACTTTGCAGAATGCAGTATTTGAAGAACTTTGACTTACTGCATCCAGTGAGACAGTGCTTACATTGAAAAAAATTATTACTTTGCACACCTTGCAAAGTTGGTAGTGCACAGATTGAAGATATTAGCAGTGCTTTTTCTCTCAGTAAAATATGTCATTTGTGATTTATGTAGCAATCAATTCTAAATAATTAAATTTCATTTACCCATGTTTTAAAAAATAAGGGATTTTTTTATTGGTACTTTATCATCAGTGCTTCCATTTTATCATGAGAACAGAGTTACTATAGATTTGCACTAGTATTGTTGTATTTGGAAAATTCATTCTTGATTACTTAATAACAAGGTCCCTTACTAGGCAAAATGTGAAAGATAAACTTTGCTTTTATGTGTTGACAAGTATTTGGTGTGTATCATGCTTTCAAATCTTAAATGCTTTGCAGATTTTTCCAGTCAGCAGCCCTCTCAATTGAAAACATATAAAATGTAAGGTTGGTTGTTTGGTTTGTTTACTGGGAGCTTTTTTATTTGTTTCTGCAGTCCTGATACCCTGAAAGACTCTACAATTTCCACAGCACATTCAAATCTCTTGTCACAGAGGTCTGTTTATTTGTTGCTGTCATCATCACACCTAAGGTTTTTGGATGCATTCATAATGCACACAAATGTCAATGTATGTTGTGGTCCTGCTTGCAGAAATCACCTCTCTAATAAGTCTGGAAAGTTTATGCGCTTGTAGAACAAATGGAAGCAGGGAAAATATAAAAACCAATATTCAGTTTTATGTTACCTGCTGTCCCACTTCCTACTCAGTATACACTGAATTGTATTTGTGTGGTTATTTTTCTAGTTTATGAGATGGCTGATTGAAGAAACAAGTTTGAGAAGAGGAATGGGGAAGGCACTGACAGACTATCTTACTCCTTCCTCTCTAGCTAGGCCTGTCTGCAGTACCTTCTTCTCTTCCCTTCACATTACCCCTCCTTCTCACCCTTCCCTGCTGCAGAGGAAACAGGATGCTTATGTTACATGACACCACCTCTGGGTCAGGTGGTAGAAGACTTTGTCAAATAGGGAAGAATTTGTCAAATAGGGAAGAATGACACCACCTCTGGGTCAGGTGGTAGAAGACTTTGTCAAATAGGGAAGAATTTGTCAAAGTAGGGAGTTACTCAAGCAACCCGTGCTTTGGGTTGCAACTCAGAAACCAAACAACTATTTGAAGTGATATTCCAGGAAGTGCTGGGAAGTTTTATAAAATTTTCGTTCTCTGAAGTATAATTCTTCTCTACTTCATCCTTTATATTTCCATACTACTCGACCAAAAGTTAGCTGTGTGTTTGAGGAAAAGACTAGGCAGTTTTAATTATCAAAACTCTTTAAGGAGAAACGGCTTAAGACTTTCCACATAGCCCATAAAGTCTTACCCTATTCAGAAACTTTTCTATATAATTGAAATTCATTCCTTCCAGATGGGTAAAAGACATCTCTGCAACCCACTATATGTGATTAGTAGCTCTTGCTTTAGCAAAGTGACATCTAAAATATGTATGACACTGTAGACTGCTTTAAACAGTTAGGATAACCAGACCGTTTCTCAACAGAAAAACTACTATAAAAAAATTATTATTCTCCACATCTTCACACATTCAGAATATATTCTACATTGGAGTAGTCTGATGCAAAAATGGGAAACATATGGACTTTGGTTTTTTTACCATGACCAGCATTTTAGATTCTTCATATTTTCAGAAGATCAAAACTAAGTTTGAAATTGAAAAGGTCTTCTCAGTTTAAATATGAAACCTCTGCTGTAACTGTTATAAAGTATGTCCTGAAAGTTCTTTCTCAGAATAATTTTAATAATATTGAAAATTTATGACTGTTCAAGCTGGTCTGCATAAAACTAGTTTTTCTGTCCCATAAAAGCCTGTCCTCTGGAGAAGAGAGCCTCCCACAGAGCATAGTAGGAATATATTTTCCCATTTGTGATCATTACTGCAGAATGATCAAGGCACATAGGTAAGAGATCTTCCTGTACTGACTCAGGAAACAGCAATACGGGTGACAGTGTTGAGAGCAACAAGTCATCAAATTGTCATATACTACTTGGCAACGAAAGTTCTTTTCAAGGACAGAATTCCAGTATTCAGCACGCCATGTTTTCTGAAGGCTGGAGAAGCCACACCTACCTACACCTCCACCCAGCTGGTTTCTAGGCACCACTGCAGAGTTCAAGCATGTGGATTACAGGGGTTAGCAACCCAGTATGCAGAGCTTGAGCTAATCAGGAGTATGAACTGAGGAAGCCCAACACTTAACTAATGACTCTAGTATTTAGAGTACTCTCCTTATGGGGAAGGAGCATAATCATTTTCTTTTGAATACCATCAGTCCTTGTGTTCTCCTCTTAAATGTAAGCTAAATGTGTCTGGGTGGGTGTTTATTCTTCATATAAACATAGTAAGGAAGAAAAAGTGATTTTCTTTTCTGTCATCCTGGATGAACTCAAACACATATTCCGTCTCAGAGAGCAGGTCCTAAAAATAAAGTTGTATTGTAGCTGAGGGAAGGAACAACCAATCCCTCCCCCTACAACTGCCTACCCATGAAATTTGAGATGATTCATTGGGTCATTCAGAATGAGTGTACACAAGATACATGAATCTAGCCAAAAATCAGTCATTGTCATCAGAGTAGAAACAGAATATCCTCCTAGTGAGGCCCTTTAAGAGACACCTCTCCAAGAGCAGTGTGCAAATATTCACTAAAACCCTGCAAAATCTAGTGCTGTCCCTTTTGGAGGAGACACAGGAACCAGTTAGCCATCTACAGACTCTCATGATCAGACTTCTACATCTGCTTCAGTGCAGTAATAACATTTGAATGCTCAGGGGAGCACACACTTTGAACCACAGATCATAAAGCTACTTTCAGAAATGCCCTGAAGTCTTGAGGCTCATATAGGATTTGCTAGAAATATCTGGCAATCTCTAAGTTTATTCTGACACTCAAGAATTGCTTATACTTTACAATACCCTAATCTGTAGTCATGCAGATTAGTCTTGCATATTAAATTCAGCATTTCATCTCTCTTGTTATATATGTAAGAAAAGGAAGTTTCACTACAAGCCAATGTCATCATACTCACTTGTCATTCAGCTTACATACATCTGTCAGTTTGTATAAGTTTTTGTCCTGCTGCCCTTCACATGCACATGCTATATAACTGATAGGACTGTCATTCCAAGACGTGAAGCTGCTACATGGCTGCTAGTTTAAAATGATCTGAAGTATCTGCATGTGATATTTACTAACTCTGGAAAGCAACTTCAGCTTTGGCAATTTCTTTTTCAACTTCATAACTATTTTTATTATTTATGCTTTATGAGCATGTTTTGCATAACAGAAAAAGGAAAAAGACTTTGTTTTTTATGCAAATATCCACAGCTTTACTTATAAAATATGAAATGTGGCATTAATGAAAAAAAAGCCACATTATAAAAGGTTTGGCTTTGTTTATTCACCAAAATAAATCAACAAAGCCCATTTCTGCTTTCTCAAACAATCGACTATTAATCAGTGCTCCCATTTCACACCCCTTTCATGTTCCCTTCTGTGCATGATGGGATTAGAACAGAAGGTTTTACCTATCTCCTTCTGAGGTTGTTAAATTTAATGTTAAACAAAACAAAAATCACAGAATGGATTCATGCCCTTGAAGTCTGGCAACCAAGCCTTGAAGGTGAACACTATCCTTTCTGCTCCTGCACTGATGAATAGCTATCTATCCAATGCAGAAAAATACCAAAAGGGTGGGAAAAGAATGTCTCTACTCAAAACACTTTGTGCTGTCCTGTGGGACTGAATCTCCCAGACAGATCCAGAAGATTAAAAGTTTGCAATGTGCTGGGTGACTTAGTCTAGCAATAGCATTACTGAATAAGGGAGACAATAATGACACCTACTATGAAATTTTGTGTTTATTTATTTTCCCTTTATTGCAAAAACTAAACCACTTTTTTGTTTGTTTGTTTAATGTAATGGCATGATATTGACAGTTTCTGGTTCCATCAGACTTAAAAAAGAATTTCTAAATCTGTTTTGATGTGAACCTAAATTACCTAATCACTCTGTTGAAAAATAAATTATTCACAGTTTTACCCCTGGTAACCTTATTCAACTGTTTTACGTGTAATGCTGTCATTTCTACAGGCAAGTATTTGCACAGACCAAATGTGTATGCCAGTGAATGTTTGCTTGTTCTTTCTACAAAAGTAACTCTTTGCAGGTGTAAACATATATTTTGTAGTTCAAATGTTTACTCTCGGAAACTGTCCTAGTGGACAGTAGAAGGTGTAATTGCAGATTCTAGGTGAGGATGATAAATCTACATCATGTACTGGAAGCATTAATAAAAAGATGTATAATTATAGGTGTCATTTTCTAATGAAATGTGGTGATTTACATTTGCAAAAAAGTGGCTGCTGGATGGTAGGCACAAACTTGGCCAGTGTGTTTGCACCTACATTTGTACTTATGTGACATCAGGGCTGCAAGCAGATGGGGAAGTTAGGTGCTAAAATAACAGAAGTGGTTGCACACTGGAGGGAAGAGTGTCACTTCTGTTTATTAAGAGGCGAAATGTGACCTTGCATGAAAGTGCCCACTAGTATGCTCATAAACGATTTGTTTGTAAGCAGCTAAAAGCCACTCAAGTGGATCAGTATTGCTTATTGGTCTCTGATCTGTAATATAAAAGTAACTCATAGCAGCAGAGCTAGAAATGGAAACAAGACAGCAGTCACTCTGAAGGAGTACTGGAACTATGGCAGAAAGGTGGAAAGAATAGTAATGAGGGATAAAAAAAAGCTGCAATTCCAAAATAGATGTGACAGCAGATGTTTAAAAAAAAATATCTGAGACACAGGAAATGAAAAGTGTAATTACAAGAAGAAGATAGGATGTTTTGGTCAGAAATACAATATGCATACAAAAGAAATTGTCTGTATTTCAGGTGTTACAATCACTGAATTTCTTAAAATGCAAGAATACCAGTAATTAAATGCCAGTGATAAATTCTGTATTCTCCATGTAGAATACAAATACCATTTTAGCCTAAGTCCCAAACAACAAAAAATGTCTTGCTGATGTAAGGTACTTGCTCTTTTAAGAACAGTTCTGCTAGTGAGAAGATCTTGTAATTTTTACAGACTTGATCTAGGTCCTCAGCACATGGAGGAGATGGCTGATGTGTCATTCCTCTCATGCTCAGATACAGAAGGCAAATAAGGCCTGTAAGCACCAGGACTTCCCCTCCTTGCAATCTGTGGGGAGAAGGCAGTGCCCTGGCTCCAGTTTTAAGCAACTATCCTATCACTGATGGGAGCTAATAAGAGATTTGGTATATGGAGAGTGCTCAAGACTTGACAATAGATACAGAGATAATCCCTTCCCCTTACAAGTGTTTACAAGGGTAGGAAACTAGGGAATGCATCCACTCTGACTTTAAATGATGTGGGTAACAGAAGGCTGATAACTGTGGCTGTTGTCCCAGCCACGGACCAACATAGCTCTGGTGGGAGCCCCTTTCCAGTGCATTTCCACTATGCAGCATGCTGACAGGGTGGGCAGAGCTTTGGTGGTCTCAACTGTGCCCTGTAGTAGTTTTGACAGTGATGGCTATGATATAATTGGTTGGATCTCTCTTCCAAGGTCTCTTATATGAAACACTAGTTATAAATCTAAATTGATACACCATCTGCCTTCTAATCTCTCTTATTTAAAACTCAGACTTACTAAGACAGTAATTTGCAAAGGTTCACATTTAGGAAAAAAGAATCCCATTATAAATTTTGAATAATCCCATTTATAATATTTCATTTATTTGCTGCTAACTTTTCTGGTAAAAGAAAGAAGACACAGGTCCTGTTTCTTTTGTTCCTGTTGTATTTTATTTTTAAACTCTTTTATTTAAAAAGGACTATTCTTACAACAGTGTGTTTTACAAGAGAAGACCGTTCAAAAAAGCTAAGAAATAAGAAGTGCATGTAGTTTTTTCTTTCACGATTGTTTTCTGTGCTTGGCCAATGGAAATTATCCCTTTCTTGGCTACCTTTAGAACTGAAACACCCTTCTTGAAAGGGAATGTCCAGCACAGCATTTGAGAGAAGGCTACTGCAGTGTCTTCAGAGTTACTAAGTTATTCTTGTTATTCTTCATCCTATTACTTTTGTATGCATTTTATTTGTGACAGCATTCTGAAGCTTTTCACTGAGCTACCTGCAGTGATGTGTAATATTCCTACCTCAGGTGACTTTGTAAAAGAAGATTAAAAATTGCTCATTTATTGCTATATTAAAGCAATAGTTTCCTAAGGTTCCTAGCTTTTATGTCATTTGCTGTCCAGTTTATCTATAAAGTCCAAGCAAAGAACTCTAATTATTAGTAATGATGAGCTCACTCTAACATCCTTTATCCTGTTAAGGCATGCGCAAATACCATGAGCAAGATTAACCCACTTTACTCTTCAGGAGGCTTATGAATGTTCAAGTTTTTCTACATGTACTTATCACAGAGCAGTGCAGTTGAGAAGACAGATTTGTTTCTTCTATACCTGTGAAGAATATGACTCAGGCACCCAGCAAGTTATGTCAAACACTTGGAGGCACTGTGACAGATCTTTTGGAACTTTTTGGCTGATATACTTTGCCAAACTGACAATTGGAACAGGTGCTTAGCAATTCTGAAAACCAAGTCAATTACTTTTGTGCTAGCATATTTTGTACTCCTTCTTAATTCTAGTACAAGCTTTTATTTTTCAGTACTAGGCAGAAGAAAGGTGCAAGTAATCCAGGTTAAGGAAAATAGTGTCACAGTGCCAGTGCAAGCAAACTCAGGTGATTTCTCTGTCTGTAAAGAGCACTTCTTTTTCCAAAATAATACAAACAGGATACATTAACTGGAATTATGCTAATTCAGGAAGAAGGAAAATATATGAAAACAGACATTAAATAATAAAATCAGATGCAGTGGAAAAACGGAGAGTACTTTCTGAGTAACAATATTATGGGGGACACAAATAAGACATGTTAGAAGAGAAGAAATTTCAAGGACAAATTTAAAGAACTGATTAATAATACTGAGTTTTTCCAGCTGCTGTAATACTCTTGTATTTCAGTGTAAAGAGATTGCATGAATACATTTATTGCATGAACATGCTCACAAATGAAACAAGCAAGGAGATTCAAAGCATAAGACTATGTCTACTTCTTACAGAAAGCAAATCCTTAATTTAGCTTTGTATAGTTGCCTGGCAATATAGCTTTCTAGGAATCTCCAAGAATAGAGCTAATTGATAACAATTTTTTGTATAATTCTAGAAATTTCCATTACTAAAGTTATCCCTTTATGTCTATTTCACTGAAGGGAATCCTGGTCATTTTGACTAACTGAAAGAACAAGAAAGAAAGAGATCACTGATGAATTCTAAGAGGTATAACAACAATAGGCCTTTATCTCTAAATAAGCAGTTAATAATAATGCAGAAACATTAATTGTCTACTTGCATTTTTCCCCTACAGCTCCTGCATGTAGGAATAACATTTATTGCAATACTATTTCCAGTCCATCATGGATGTAAATATCCCCTTTTTGCATTAATCTAAGTAAAATTATTTTCTTAGTCAAGGGGAATATAAGCATTTTTATACCTTCTGTTAAAACGTCTTTTTACGTTTTCTTATTTTTCTCTGAATCCCTCCATTCTCTGAATATCTCAAGAGTGAGGTTTCTAAGGGGTGATTTTTGGCCACTTAATTGCATTTCTCCAGTCAGTTTTTTCCAGTGATCCAATTGAGCACTAAGTGCATGACCAAACTGGGATGAAGATGTAATAATAATCCTGATACCTGAAAAATTTTAAAGGATCAGAGAACCACACAGTTCCATTGGCAAAAGAAGAAGCTATTAGAAGAGAATTCAGACTAGGATTAGTTTACAATCTTATCTTAGTAACAGTATTTTCTTAATTTTACAAATTAATTTGAAAAGGTGCTCACTTAAACTAAGCAAGTATTATGTATCCTACATCACCATTCTCCCTTCAAGATTTGCCTGTTTTGAGTAGCTTGCATATTGCAAGTTCCTGCTTTCAGAAAATTTTCTAGTAGATGAATTTCTTGATTGGGGTTTACATTGTCTCTCCCCTGAGGTTATCTTTACAATAATTTCATAAAAATTATGAACTCTATTACACTAGAACATAAATGATATATACTTAAAATTGTTAACCAGTGAAACTGCTCACAACTGAATACCCACCACTCTGATACCACAGAGCATATCAACCTCTGTAACATGAACTATAGGCTCAAAAGCTGTGCCCCACATCAGTAGTAGTTTAAATGCTATATTTCTCAGCATTATAAGAGTTCTTGGGTATCTAGCCACCAATATAATCCAGAACCTTTACCTGCCAATTACAATTTGAAACTTTTACTTAATGCATTGGAAGAGTTAGTCATCTTAGCTGTGAAACTGAGAAGCAACATGAACCTGATATAGCCAGCAGGAAACTGCCATCTGAGGGGCAATGGCACTTCATGAAAGTAAAATGCTACCATACAGTACTCAGGATAGATCCTAGCTCCAAATTGTTTCCTGAGGCACAGTATTCGTCACCACTCCCTGCAAAAATGTAGAGGAGGAAGAAAAAGGACAAAGAGGATGCAACGGTGCCTGTGCCACATTTTATCTGCTCAGCCCATGCCAAGTTGCAGAACAAATAGGGTCAATGTCTTCCTCTGAGTGATGAGCTTTAAAGTGCATCTCTTAGCTCAATGCTTTAGCCTCTAACCTAGAGGGTTTTCTGAAATAAAAGTCTTAATAGAACGAACTTTAAACACTCATTAGTACAGGGTCTGGAATCCAGATTTCCAAGTCCCAGATGACTTCCTCAGCCATTAGTCTGCAGAGCTTTGCAATGTCTATTTAATTATTCTCTTCAACAGTAAGAATAATTGAAAAAACCTTTCCCTATATTCTAGCAATTAGAGTCCTGCTCTGTGGGATTTAAAATTTTATCATGCAGATCTGTAGCACGGTCTCTCACAGGCTAGGGGACCCTTCTAGGTCTTAAGATTATTTAATAAGTGAATTTGTGGGAACAGGTAGCAACACTTCTCTTTCGAAAAGAGCAGTGAGAGAAGGAGAGAAAATACATAATGTGTTGCAAAAATGTCCAATGGAGGTGGCCATGTTGGTGTGAGAGATGTAGAAAAAATACTTAAGATCACTTCTAGGCAGACACAGATAAGAGCTGGGTGCTTAGCTGGTCATTATATGTAAGATTTTAGTACTGGCTATCCCCAAAACCAAGTGACTTGAGAATCTGGCTAATGAAAGGGAAAGCATCTTTATAATCAAGTAGCAGATGTGACGGAGGGCCTCAAAGCCTTGAGTCCTGATCTTACATCTTTTATCAAGTCCCCCGTAAAGAAGAGATCTAGATGGACAATTTGAATACATATTCTATATTGATTTTGCAGTAAAAGAGGATATAGGGAAAACAAATAAAGGAGAGAACATCTGCCAATATTTATATATGCATTTCAAGATGAAATAGTTCAATTGCTAACTGTGGAATACATAACCTATTGCTTAAGACTACATCAATATCAGACAGCTGGCAAATGGCCTATATGATACAAAGGTTCCTGGGAAGATAAGTGGCACTACAGACTAGTAAAAGCTGACATTAGGACTGCAAAACTGAGTTAGAACTGTAATAAAAGATAGAATTAATGCACACTTGGATTTATTTGATTTTGGGAAAGAACCAGGTTTTTTTTTTCCCCTTTAGGAGGGGCCCTATCTAAAAATAAAATGGATTTCCTCGAAGAAGTCAATACAATGGTGTTAGCAATGGTCATTTAATACACTTGGAGCTTCAGAATGTAGAAATGCACAAGACCCTGAAATAAAGTTGGTTTTGCGGTAAATAATCATTACTGGGTTTTAGCCAACCATGTAATTTTTTTTAAGCATTAAAATAGACATTTTTGTGGCAAGAGCATAGAAGTAAAATTTACTAAATCATTTACTGAGGCAAAATAGCAAGTAATTTCATCAAGGCATTTCAAACCCATTAATTCTAATAGTGAGTTGTTTTTTTTTTCTCTGCATATACACTTTCAGATTATTTTTGTAAGTACTAAGAGGATACATAGTACCCTTAACAATCTTACTGCTGTTCAGTCAAGGCCATACTGTAAATAAATAAAACAAGGGAAAATGGTAGCTGAATATGAACAAACTTTGCAAGAAAATACAACATATTTTTATTCTGCCTTTTGTGAGGTGTGAGGCATGTGGCAGGAATACCCCTGCTAGATGGCTAGCTGACCTTTCAGTAGGCAAAGAAGAGACTCCCACAGCAAACCATCTGGAGAACTAAATACTTAAAAATCTTTTTTTTTTCTGACTTTGGAGGCCAAATATTCACAAGACTGAGTGAGTTGGATAATCAGAGCAATTAGATTTCAAAGTGAAACATGATTAGGTTTTTATCAAAAGTGATAGTTTTATCAAGCATGATACCCAGAAAAGTTTTTCCTTCTCTTTAGTACAGAGTAATTTTAATTCCTTTTCCTGTCGCTCTGTGTGTCTATAGTAGCTTGAGTTTTATACATAAGCATATGTAGTTGCAGAGTTCCTTAATTAAAAAACAATGCAGTGGAGGTGGAGGGAGTAGGGTCCTTGAGTCACTTTTTAATTGACAGCCAGTCAATTATTTTCATGCAACATTTTTCTTCAATTTACGAAAAGTGTATGACATTCTTTCATCATGAGTAGAAAAAAAAAGTTTCAGATTTTAGGATTTAATTACTATTTCATTGCACTCTACCTCTGTTCTTCGTTGAACTGAATTTAGGAAGCAGTTTTACCTGACACTATAGATTTCAGTTATATGAAAGGAGAAAATATAGAAGGATTATTGAAAAAGAGGAAAAAAGGAACAGTGTTGAGAAATGCTGATCTTATAAAAAGAGAAATACCTCTGTAGTGGAGATACTCAGTTAATGAAAGACAAGTCAAATCCTCTTTGTATATTAATTTCTCCTATGAATTCGTTTTCATATAACAGGAGTAGCACTAGAAATCTACATAAAAATAGTTGTGCTTACCTTGTAGCTGCGGAAATGTAAGAATAATAAACGGGAACTCTAGAAACTGAACTTCAGTACTTGCAGCTGGACTATTTATATCAATCTGTAAATATATAGGACATTGTTTTGTACTCCCTTTGTTTTATTGTACTCCCTCACGTGGCTAAACCAGAGGAAAAAAAAAATCTATTTTAAATTTATTACAGCTTTTGCAGCATACAGTATTGTGAAAAAAAAAATCTTTATACTTCAAAACTGCTTCCCACAATATTTGTACTTTGCAGATGAGTTACAAAATCTTTGATTTTAAGTTGGGGGAGAGTAATTGAAAACTACTGAGGCATCAGAGAACTGAATAATTCTTCTAGATCTCTTCTTCATAAATTGAATTGAGAACTGAATAACAGAGTATGGTAGGGGTTTTTATCCCATCATATGTATATGCATACTTTTTGTTCATTTGCTTAGTTCATCAGTATGCTTCCTCGTAAGTGCCTTGCTAAAGAACCTAATTTTTCTGTATCTTTTAGCGCAGTTACAATTTTTTTTTTTTTAGAAATGGCTTTAAAATTTGGCTGTCTTAATTCTTGACACATATACTTGCTACTTTAAAAAGACTCTTGAGCTTCAGAAGGCACTGAGAGTCCAGTCTCAAGAATCATGCCTTGAAAATGTATGAAAAGCAGTGGTTCCAAAGTCATTGCAGGCTTGCAAAAGTCTTGGGCTTATTAACTACCCTATGCAACTGCAGCAGATGCAAGGAGAAATATCAGTCCCTCTATAACATCCCTATCAGAATTGTCTTTAGCCTCTCTGTTACATTTAGCATACTACATGATGCCACTCTGATGTCACAGTTCTAAGCATTGCAAAAACCTAACTTTCAGGTAAGTGAACCAGCCTTAACCATTTAGGGTCCCTGTGCAGATCTTGTTTTCCAAACAGGATCCAGAAGAACTAGCTAACAGTGAAACAGAAGTGTAAAAAATGTACATTATGTGTCCTGCTCCCCAGGTTAGTAAGCAAAGGTGAGCATCTGTCTCCAGTTCAGAGCCTGAAACCTCTCCTGAACACACATCAGTATAGAAGCCAGCCAGAAACAGGAACAGCATCTACATCTACATCATAATCTTGGGATTAGAAATTCATCTCCTACCTTTTGGAAACCTTCCCAAACTAATATTTTACTGTCTGTATCTCTCTCCTGCCAAAGCACTGAATAGAGTCTTTGAGAAAGAAAAAGATAAAGAGCATGACTATATAGCTATGCAGGATTCAGTGAGACAGGGATTCCTGCTGTCCAAGACTCTGATACTTGTCCTATACCATCCAGAGCATCACCTCCATCTTCTCTTCCAGCTGTGCATTGAAGAAAGCAATGTCTGTGGTTATATTTCATGAAAACTCCAGATCTGTAGAATTTGCACAATGTGTGTTGTGTAAAAGCCTACCAGACCTCTGCCTCAAAGAGGCTGATGTAGTAACATCTAATTTCTGTGTCTAAGTGACCCTGAGATTAGTTCAGCTGGTTAAAGCATAGTGCTAATAATGCAAGGTTGTGTATTTGATCTCTTATGGGCCATTCACTTAAGAGTTGGACTTGTTGATCTTTGTGGGTCCCTTCCAACTCAGAAAGACAAGACCAATATTTTCTAGTGTAGGAAACCTGTAGAGGCAAAAGCTAAAGTGATTGTGGGTTAGGGCCTGTAGATTAGCACTGAACAGATCCCTGGAGTCCTCCCAGATGAAAGCCAGTGTTTGGGAATACTTATGTTTTGTTGATGGCAAAATATCATGGACAAGGAGAAGAGGGGGTATAAAAATCCCTCTCAGCTTGTATGTCTATATATCCTATATATCAACACTACAACAAAGCACAGCTGCAATCTTGTGCTCCCTTTTGTTACCATTTTGCTCTAGTGATTTAGTCTGCCTACATTTCCCATGTGACTGGTCCCTAATCAAAAAGAAAACACAAAATATCCATGGTTCATTTGAGGTCTCTTAGTTGTGATTCATTAACAAAAGCTTTAGGGTCTTTTTAAAAATGTGTTTATTGGACTCAGATGAGATGGCTAACAGCAGCAGTGATCTGTCTTTGTTCATGTAATATCCCCAGGGCTGAATTTTAAATATTTATGTGTATTTGGCTATATTCATCCTTCTAACTGCTTTTTTTTTTTTCCTTATGAGAGTTGTGAGAGTTGTAGATCTGTTAATGTGATAGATACAAATTGGATAAGCTAAATTGTTGAGAGCCCATTACTTTGACCTAGGAAGTACAAATTGCTTGTCCAGTAAGTTCAGATATGTCCCACAGCATTGTTTCTTGTACTTAGGGTCTCAAGGTGAGCAGCAGAAAGAAGCAAGCTCAAGACTATCTGGCTCTGTTAGTGCTAAAATGTCCTGGGTCTCACTGCTCTCCAAGCCTTCTGTTTCAGTCCAGCATTGTCTTCCAATCACAATAGCTAGGCCACAGTTTCTAGAGAGAACAAAATTCACTGGACCAGAACAAGCTGAGAATTTTGTGAGGTTGTTTGTTACTTAGTTTGTTTGTTTTCTTTAATAGAACAATTACAGCAAATGCATTTAAAATTTTCAGTAAATAATAATATCAGCTTGAATATGTATATTAACAATTACTGAAATTTACTATACAGATACACTATATTATCAGGTGTAGAAATCACTTTTTTTCCTGTTGGTAATAGTTGAACTTTATTATCACTACCAATTTGATAAAGGCTGTTTCCTGTTTTCTTTTCTGTATGGTTTTGGTGTCTTCTGCTGTTTAGTCATAGGTGTACCACTACTACAGCCACCTATGTATAAGTATGTGAAAGCCAAAGAAAATGTTTACTTAGTGAAGCTTGATGAACAGAGAGAAGTATTAAAAAAGTTGGAGCATCAGATGAATATTTTATTTATGTGGTGATTTGGAAAAAACAAATTGCAGTACTGGTTAATAAAACTGCATAACAAAGGCTAGAAATGCAGACATTTACAATGCATGGAAATGGTTGTTGCATTGAAGTGATTTAGCTAGAGAAATTTTGCTTAAACAGACACTGATGAGGTGAAATTTCTCTTCTTCTCTGTATGTCTTTGACTGAGCAAGGGTAACTTTGTTATCTTTCCGATATCTTTTATATCTTCTGCATTTTCTGGCATGCCCTAGTCAAGCTCAAGGTGAAGAATTGCATTTATTCAGAAATCAGTTTTCCTGCACTTCTTTAACCAATGATATCTCAACGCTCCTGTCTGTGACAAGTCTCCTAGAGAAACTCCAGTCCCAGCACACAGACAGAACACAAGTTATCATATGCGGTTAAAATAGGGAAAAAACCTGTTTATACCCTCTATACTCCTTTCCTAGTATTTCCTTACCCTGACAGGCACAAATAAAAGCAGTTATTACATCTCTTTTCAATGCATCTTGAAGCACTTGTCTTTAAATGCTGGCTCACAATTCTCCCTTTCTGCCCATTGTTCCCTCTGGTACAGTTATGTCACAATAGCGCTCTGCAAAGGGACGGGTGCAAGCATACCTGGGCCTGAAGCGAGGACATGCAAGTGGCTCCTGCAACTCCATGGAGTTTGCTTTAAGCTGTGCTGGTTTCAAAACTTCAGTGCCCAAGCCCTTGAAACTTATTTGTGGCTTTCAACTAGGAAAATGATAGCAGAGCAGATAGACACTAAGGGAGTCCAGTACAAACTGACAAGTTATTTATATTGGTAAAGCATAAAATATACAACTACC
The DNA here is from genome assembly GCF_003945725.1 of Corapipo altera. Taxonomy (NCBI): domain Eukaryota; kingdom Metazoa; phylum Chordata; class Aves; order Passeriformes; family Pipridae; genus Corapipo; species Corapipo altera. The sequence continues at coordinate 5,328,968 of NW_020884907.1, forward strand.
AAGAAGGTATGAAAGCAGACACTCTACTGAGATTTTATTTTGGGATCAATCCTTACTTAGGGATGAGATGTATACCTGAATAACCTCTTCCCATGTCCCAAAATATATTTTTCACCAGCAACCCAGTGTATCTCTTTCTTCCAACTCTTTCTTGGAGCATATCTAATTGAGTTTTACGTGATAAGTCTCTGGAGGCTGCATTCATCAGGCTTATATAAAGCCAGCAGAGTGCCAAAGAACATTCTTCAACACTGTCTTTCTACCACAGAAAATTGGGAAGAAATAGACTTCAAGATGTCATATAGTAAATGGTCTTAGCCTTCTGGCTCCCTTCTGGCATTCCTGACACCAGTTTCTCTCACCTAAAAGCTACAAGTAAGGGAAAATACATTGCCCTCTAAAGGCAGTCTCCTCAAGGGCTAAAAAGTCTTAGAATCTTTGTAGATAGACAAAATACAGTACATGCAATATGTCTTACTTTAGGGTAGGTGTTGACTATCTCTCGTGACCTTTCCATAAATGTACTGCTGAAATGCAGTTCAGGTGGGAGCTGCCATGAACCAAATATAGAACTGATTAGAAAAGTCATAGTCAGTTCTTAGTTTGACCATCAGACTGTAAAAATATATAAAATGGGTTTTCACATGAATGATTCCGAACTCTTGAGTAGACCATGCACTTAATATGTTTGTGTGTGTTGGAAGTGGAAAAGATTGCACCCACTTTGGCAGAAAGAGAGCATGCAAAATTATCTTGACAAGCCAAGGAAATAATCTGTGCACAATATTATTTTTCTGTGGGAATAATCAACTGCAGAAGTTCAGTTTGAAGAATATCTATGCAGCAGCTTTGCAGGAAAGGAGCTGGGAAAAAAACCGACTCATTGTTAGAGGCTCTAACAACTCATACTTTTTTAATATGGCATCATCTGAGGTATTAATAGGACTATCAGTAGTTAAACTGAATAAGGAACCCATACGAATAAAAGCCTAACTAATGGGAGTACTCTGCTTTAAGCTCTACACTTTAGAAGCTCTACTATATTAGTGGAAAGCTTTCAGTGGAGACTAATAACAAATGGAAACAATAACTGCAGGGTGGTTGGGGGAGTCAGAGATTACAGGGGTATTTATTTAGTTTCAGGATTACACTTCAATGAGAAAATTAGTAGATATTTCCTTGTGTCCCCTGGATGTAGGAGAAAAGCAATAATCCTGAATTATATATAGATTAGATGTCTTTGCTGGTGTGGATGGTTAATGTCAAGAATGTATTATGTAAGAAAGAATGTAGCATCTTCTAGACTAAAAGACTTTTGCTAGGAAACTTTCAAGAAGAGTTCCTGAGGTTGGGGATGGACTAGATAATCTCAAAAGGTCTCTCCTAGCTATATTATTTGTTCTGCCTATGAGAGCTGAGCATTCATCTCCTGCTCTTAACTATTTTTAGAAAAGCTCATGACACATTCTTGGTCCAATGTGTATAATGGCTCACCAGCTTAGATCATTTCCTGCTGTGGACCCCATCTACACATCATTCTTACCACAGTCAATACTGCTGTCTCTCACTGACCTCTCCAGTTTCACTATAAAAAACCCTATGTTTTCTGACCTACCTTGTGGTTGTTTCCCTGACACATTACTGGAGGGAAGATTTCTTCTCCAAACCCATAGTTGTTTGTCTTTTAATTAAGATTTATTAAAAAAATATTAAAATCCAGTACTGTTCCAGCCATGGTTTTTTTCATCAGCTGCTCTGTGGAAGAAACATAATTGAAAGTTCCATTTAATGGCACACGTGACACAATTTTAAGTTCCATTTACAGGCACACAAAGACAGATCGTTCTCTGTACTCAGTGTTTTGGGACTGGTGTTTTGCCAATGCCATGTTATGCAGATGTGAGCAGCATTGTGTTCACATGCCTGTTGGAGCACAACGTGCAGTGCAGCACAATGCCATGTTTCAGCTTTTGTCTGCTGATGGCAATAACCCCTTGAGCCAAATGCATCAATGTCTCAGAACAATAGATTTCTTTCTTTTTGATGTTTCTAATTTAAAGTAACAAGTGGTTTTTGTTTATTTCAACTATAATTAGTTCTAGTAATAGAGTTGGACTGCTACCCACAGAAAACAAAGCTGTGTATTCATCTTTTCTTCTCTGCTAGTCCTGCAGAAAAGCTTTAAGTTGCAAATACTTTCAATATGGTGTAGGTAATCTATCTGGTTAAAAAAAACCCAACACTTAAATTCTCCTCTTTCCCTTCTATCATCACAATATTATCTTCATTAACTTTTTTTTCTTTGTCCTCCTCCGTAGGGAATCACGTAACATTGCTGAGAACAAGTTCTGGTCCCAATTTACAAGAATGACCCATACTTTGGCTGAGGGAATGATACTGCTTAATACTGGCAAACTTCTCTCAAATCTCAGACTTGTCATCCTCTCTGACTTTCGTAGCAATACTGGATACAGAAATTTCTCCAGTTACTGCCGAATATAAAATCTTACTTCTTTAGAAAAGCACTTAAAAATAAAGAAAACTAAATTCACACATCTGAAATCGGCCTTCAACATGGAGATGCCAGACAATTCTGAAGGAATAGATACCAGAGGACAAATTATCTCAAAAAGCCTGAGTGGACCATGATCTTACATGCACATCCCAAATTGTCCTAATTTACCAAACGAAAGAAACTTAAGAGATCCCTAAATCAAGATGATAGGGTGATACTAATGGCACAACTGTCCCTTTATACCTTCAGCTCACTGGAAACTGCAACTGCCCAAAGAGGAGAACTTGGTTGCAGCAACCTTGCCATATATCTTCTCAATCCAGGACTGTGATGTAACTGTTATATATGAAAAACATATACATCTATGAATTAATAAAAATGTGGAAATAGTTTAGTTATCATGTGACATGTCAAAACCTGTTTCAAGTTGTCCATGTGAGGTTCTAGTTTGTTTTCACTGCAGATTTTCAAAGATGTAGCTGCTCCAGAGGCACATCCCTCTCCAGGAATCCTCTAAGACCACTGCATATTTCTAAAGCAAGGCAAAGCCCACAGGTGAAGCAAGTGAGAAGCAGAGAGAAAAATATTTCTCTTTGAGGTCCTCGTGGGTTGCATGTCTAGAAGTTCACTCTTCCCACATTGGAGAATTTTCCCCGTAGAAGGTCTCCTGATCATAACCACAGAAGGAAAAAAGAAACAGACACGTGCTATGAACTCTTTTCTCTCAGCTAGGTTGTTCTCTACAAGCATGGAAGAAAAGATTAAAACTCCTTGCACCAGACATTCTTGACCTCTAAATCAGTTTGCTAGGGTATTGCCTAGGTGGCAATTGCTTTATAAAGTTCCTATTATAGATTAACACTCTGGGCAACGACTTATTCAATAATTTGAAACCAAATCCTGAATATACACCCCTGTTCCAGACCTTTTGTAACTCCTGCAAGCTGCATAATCTATGAAAATGTTGGCACGCAAAAGTGTATGATAATTAATAGATTCTTATCACAACATGATACACATCATCAGATTTTTTCATTGTCTTTGATCCAACAGTCACTGGCAGTATTACAATGTAGAGTAATTACTTTATCATATTATTATCCTCCTATGCATGGTAAAAATTTGCATAGCTGCAAAGCATTAATTTTGTTCACAGTTGGGGTTTTTGTACACTGATGTCTCACTTGAGCAGTTTAAAGTAAGAATTGAAATCTCTCTGCCAAAACTTTTCTTCATTAATTTTCTATACCCTTGAGTCCTTGAGTGACATTTTTGCTGCCTTGGAAATACTCCCTCTTTGTAATGAGCAGGAGGCACAGTTGCTTTCGGATCATAATTCCTCTCTTCCTTTTTTCTTTTTTATTTTTTACCAAAGCAGCCTTCCAGTACCTGAAGAGAGCCCACAAGAAAGACGGAGAGGGACCTTATACAAGAGCATATTGGGACAGGAAAAGAGGGAATGGTTTCAAACTGAGAGTGGGTTTAGATAAGACTTTAGGGAGAAATTCTTTACTGTGAGGGTGGTGAGGCACTGGATCAAGTTACCCAGAGAAATTGCAGATGCCCCATCCCTGGAAGTGTTTAAGGCCAGGTTAGATGGAGCTTTGAGCAACTCAGTCTAGTGAAAGCTGTCCTTGTTCATGGCTGGAGGGTTGGAACTAGATGATCTTTAAGATCCCTTCCAACCCAAACTGTTCTGTGATTCTATGATTCTATCTCTTCAGTAAGTAGAATATTTTAATTAATTATTGCCTACATCAGTCTGCAACCACAGTAGAAATTAAAATGCCAATATATCTTCATATTTTATGAAAGGAATTCCATATAAAAACAATCAGCTTTTGCAGCTTTTCTGCATAAGAGTTAAGTGCTTGATCTGTTACTACTATTGTGGAAAAAACACCTCCAGCCACAGGCTCTCTCCACACCCAAAATTAAAAGGAAAGCCCAAGAAAACTGTGTGATCATTTTGCACATCACAGACCGTATTGGTTGTGCTCTTGCCTTATGTTCCTTTAAGAAGATTGAGGCAGGCAGAACTCCCTAGAGCAGGGGGCAAAAGAGGGGGCTTTGTCTTCTACCAGGCCCTTCTCAAACGCATGTGCCATCTCAGGGGGAAGATGTTCCAGCAACAACAGCATTTGGCTGGCAAGACAGCAGTAGACTGTAAGTCTTATACAGACCCTTTTTATTTCTGTTGTGCCCTAATTTGATGGTTTGTGTTTTCTTTATTTCAAAAGAATGACATTTCTAGTGTTTTCAGTGAAAAACATGTTTTTCGAATTATAAAAATCTTTCGGTCTTCCATTGGGACTCAACTGTAAGGAGAATGTCTGAGCTGATCCATGTCAGAGCAACAGATTAGCCTTCCATCCAGTTGCCTATAAAGCAATATCTCTTCATTGTTGGCAACAGTTGTATGATACTACTCCATCACTTTGCAATTTAATATAAAATGCGAAACTCATACAGTGTCATGGTCACAAAACCATCTGAGTGTGGTGCATTGCAGATATTGCTCTCAAAACAGAGAGCAAAACATTTTACATCTTGCAAAATGAAGAGAGTAACAGCAATGAATAACTGATGCATGTGATGTCTTTAAACAGAATTCTCTGCATTTTAAGTAGAATTCTCTGTATCCTCAAGTTCTGAGTCTTTTAGCAGAATTTGATGTCCCTGGCCCTTCCTTTGATCTCTGTTGCAGATGAACCCTACAGTATCATTCTCACCTTTAATCCCTCTTTTGAATGTAAAAAGGTGTAATCAGGTGTGTTAGAGCAGCTGTTGCTCAATGCTTATGGAAAGCTTTTGTATTTTATGTCCTTCTTGGCAATTGTTTAAGCCAGAGCTGCAGATCACATCCTATGTGCCACTCAGCCTTGGATTCTGTGCGTCCTGAACTTAACTTTGGTCAAAGCTGAGTAGGGGGCACCTCCCCAGATGACCACCAGAGATCCTCAAAGAGTACCCCACAGGTGCAGTGACATGTATTACATTAGGTTGCTCAAGCTAAACAATTATGCAATAGGTAAGTTGTAACCATGTATTAGATTGGGGTGGTTATGAAGAATTCAATGTGTAAATTCTCTCGCTTTTTACTCCTTGGTGTGCTTGATTTGTGGAAAACTTCCACCTTGCACCCTGTGCAGAATAAACAATGTCTCCTTTCTAAACCTAACTCTTTGTCCATGTTTAGAGAATTCCCAAAATTGGCAACACATGTAGCAAAATAAATTGGAGGAGGAATAAAGTGAAGGGACATGTATTTATTTCTAGGAGCTATAGAAAAAGGATTTAATTAGGGACTTTGTATTTGGGGGTTTCCCTTGGATGGTTTTAAAACCATCTCATTGCATAGAATACCAGGAGCACTATCTGAATCTTACGAGCAAGAATCTACTTACATATCACACACGTTTTTGTTCCAAATCTGGCCTGACAAACAACTGCATCTAATTCAAACAAATTTAAAGAATGGAGAAAGAAGCATCAGGGTAAAGATTTTTTATTAGGAAGAATTTCTTTACTGTGAGGGTGATGAGGCACTGCAATGGGTTGCCCAAAGAAGTCGTGGTTCTCCCATCCCTGGAATTGTTTAAGGCAAAGTTAGATGAGGAAAACTGGTCTAGTGAAATGTACCTCTGCCCTTGGCAGGGGGGTTGAAACTAGATGTTCCTGAAGGTCCTTTCCAACCCAAACCATTTTATGATTCTATGATGAGTCTGTGTTTAGCAGAGCTAGCAGGAAATCACCCTATTTTACTGGCATTTTCAAATTAATGTCTGCTCCAAATTCAGATCACAAAATGTTGATGTTTCCCACAGAGGGGAAAGCTCACTCAAAAGTTTCAGAGGGAAAATACTGGAAACATGCAAATTATAAAGGATTGATCAGTCATTCCTAGTCCAAACAAAATAAATTTAATTTTTTTGTTTGTATGATTGCTGTTATTACATGCAGAGGGAAAATTAAGCTTCTAGACCTGAAAATCATTTACCAATTTATCAAAGTCAATATCTGAATAACAGCTTGGAAAAAATCAGCCTTTTCTCATGCTTCCCTCAAAGCAGGATGGTAACCAGAGACAGATGCTTACTGAGTCAATTGCTGCAATGGTATAAAATCTTATTGCCCAAAGTGAGTATTCAGTTTCTAGTCCAGAAGCTGTGGGAATCACCCTTTGCCTTCTTCTCAGAGACAGTTCAGCAACTTGGTAATATTGATATGGTTCTCATTTTCCTACAGGCAATGACGAACACTGGAAAGATTGTTTCCATCCATTTGTTTTAAGTTCCAGCAAAGAGACTGTAGCAAACAATCCAAGGAAAATAGTTTTTTAACCCACTGCATTTCTGAAGTGAACATCTAACTTCACTTGATAAATTTTTAACTGTTTTAGTTCTACCATCCAAATTATGAAAACATAACCACCTAGAGGAACTTTCAGCAGCATACTAGTGAAACGTTGCAGGCTATTTTTTTTGCTTTTCCTTTTTCTCCACAGGCTGTTGTGAAGCCATGCACATGCACACAAGGTTGTGCTTAACATGAGTGCTGAAAGATGTTGCATTAAGTACAAATGAGAGTCAATGGACCAAACTTTCCAGCATACTAACTCCTTCTTTCAGTGAACATGAAACAATGGGTTTGAAATAGCCAGAAGTCTGGATCTGAAGATTAATTGAACAAATAACAGCAGTCTTTGCCAGCCTAAAGCTAAAAAGCCATACGGCCACCTACTATGTTTGTTATATTTAAGAGGATGTTTAATGTTTTCTAGGGACACATGGCAGTGACATGCACAGCTTGTATCTCATTACTTTTCATTACTCTAAGCTTGTACTACTAGCTCCATGCTACTTTACTTTAAAAAAAGGGAGAACCAGGGACGTAAACCCACTTCCCAGATGCTGCTCTCCAGCAGTGTAGCAAAGAATGGGGACAAGGAGATTTCATCCTCTTCAGTTATGGTGTTTAGGTGATACAGCACATCAGTGTACAAACACCCCTTCCTATATTGCCCCAAGAAGTGCCCTAGAGAGTGCTGAAGGTTTATGGAAATATACTGTACACAAGGAAACCAAATCTCAAGTCCTAACTTGACACCAATGCTATCCTTAGAGCTCCTTTTTGAAATCCCCAAGAAGGAGAAAATTATCAAACCTTAGAGGGAAATTGCATGGCTTTTGAGTAGTTTTACATGTATATCTATTCTCATGTAGTAGGTTAACATGTTTTATATTTGGCATTTCATTTTTTTGTTATGGCTTTCATTCCAAGATGATCCTAAAACATAGAATTCTTTAACTGTGAGATAAGTAAACAAGAAAGAAAACCTTCTAGTATAGTATCAATATGTGTATTCAGTAACTACCAAAAGTCTGCTGAATTTTCTTCTTTTTTTTTCCCCCCATAAAGAGGAAAGAATTCAAGCTTATATGATATCTAGCTTTATCTGATTACAGACTGAGTCTATATTTGTTTAAGCTCTGGAATTGTTTTGGTTTTTTCTTTGGTTGGTAGGTTTGTTTGGTTTTTTGGGGGGTTATTTTAGCAATAAATACACAGAAGTCTAGTCTGTTCAAAAAGCCCTGATAGGTTTTCTGTTTGTTCATTTTGTACAAGTTGTTTTTTTACCTAGAGCTTTATTTCCAGGATGGCAAAGCTGTGGTGCAGCCCAAAGCCTCCCACAGACTGCCAGGCAGCACATCAACTACCAGGAACACAAAGATGCCTGAAGGCACCCTGTGGAAAGAAGACTTTTTCCAAGATAATTGCAAGACAACTGTCTGGATTTTTGTTTGTATTTTAAAAGTCACCAACTTTCAGTAGCAAAACACATGAGACAGAAAGACAGAGTCAAAATTTAGAAGTAGATCCCTTGCAGCCACAGTGGGAGCTGAAAGACATTATAAGAGAGCACAGGGAGTTATGACTTGAAAGAGAGAGAAAAAAAAGTTTAGCGAAATGCTCATAATGTTGTGCATATGGCTAGCTAGGAAGCCCTACTATTGCTCATCAAACTCACTCTATCTCTTCTTCAATTCAGAAAATTCTATGTGTACTAAGGAACTACATATATTTTCATGCGATCAGCATAGTGGAGCTCCTATTTTGGTCTAGAATAGTTTAGTGCTGCAAAAACATAATAATAATAATAATCATCATCATCTTTATAGATCCTGTAGGATGCTAAGTTTAGTTGTCAAGCAGTTAATGTTACTATGGGAACTGATTCTTGGTTAGTCACACATTTTATTTATTTATTTCACTCTGCACTTAAAAATTGTTTGCTGATTTTGTTCCAGGGCTACCTGCTTTTCATGGAATGAAGCATTCAGTTTATTAGAAATTAATTTACTGCAATAAGTAAAACATGTTGGGGGGGGGTTGTTGGTTAGTTTGTTTTTGGTTTTTTTGTTGGGGTTTTTTTGTTTGTTTTTTTTTTTTTGGTTGGTTGGGTTTTGTTGGGTTTTTTTGCAGTGACACATTAAATCAGGTTATAGTATTTTCTGATGAAAGTTGGATACACTTGTAATTCCAACTTGTAATTCAGAGCTACAGAGTAATTAAATTTGCAAATCATTACAGCTCCTGCAAGGTTAGTCTGGCACCTAACTAGCCTAGACATGGAAAATTTCCAATAGCTGTTATTTCCTATAGAAAGAACAGAGTTTTTCTCTTCTTACTGACCAAGAACTCTCAGTTTACTTTCCAAAATAAGTTAAATTAAAGTCCTCTCAAAAATTGTATCAGACAACATTGAAAGCTCCTGTAGATCCAGGATTAATTTTATACACATATATATTCATCTGGAGAAGTTATGACATTTGTCTGCAACATTGGAAACTGTCCAGGACTCAGTGGTAGTTGGTAGAGACTGCACTTGAACCAAAGTTTAACTTAGTTGTTAGGAGTTTCTCTTAAGTTACCTACTTTACTGAGCTATACCACACAACCGTGGTAGAAAGAGGAGGGTGTAATGAAAAGGCTTTGATTTCTTCCCAGTCCAAGGGCACTTTTATGTACAAATTCAAGAGTTTTTTTCCAAATTGCTCAGCGAGTAAATTGTCCCACATATTTCCAGAAGGAAAGAAAAGAGCCAGGACTCAGGAAACGTTTTTTTCAGTTTTTTCCAATTCACTAAGGAAGAGATTGCCAATGTTCAATATTTTTCAAGAAGCCACTCCCCTTTCTTCTCTCTCATACAATTAGCAAAAATAAATACATATTAAATATCTATGTAGATAATTAAAAATGCACTTATATATATGATAAAATATATAAATAAAACCACATATAAAAAATCAATGTTTCAGACTCCCTGTATGAAAACCAAGAACACTGTGTTTACACTTCACATATGTCATAAATTTTAGGAATCCTAGAGGCAAACAATCACTGGGAATTTTATTCACCTTTTATTGCTTAAAAATTGTTATAACATCTGCAACAGCCTCCCTATAAATGACGTTTTTTAACTCCCTCTGCAAGTCTCAAGTCATCCTCTGAGGTATGCTGCTATAAAACATACCAGTAAAGGGTGGGAATGTGGCCCTTGTGAGGTGTGCATGTGTAAGAAAAGACATATTTGTTTTAACTACACACTCTCTGAAGAATGATAAATTGTTGTCACAGAAAAGCAAGACTCTCGTGTCTCATTACATTACTGCATCAGTAACAAAAAAATACAGGGTTTTCAATGGCATAATAGCAGATCCTCCACAGACTACACCTGCTACTCCTTGGAAACTGATAAGCGCATGATCCCTTGAGATTGAATTCAACAGTAAAACCTACCAAACTAACGACAAGAAAACCCATAAAAGATTACTGGATACCCAAATATTAGTTCATACACTGCAAAAGCAGGAGGGGCAGAATTTAGACTGTTCCCTTGGTGATTATCAGCTGCAATATCTATTATAATCTGGCCTGAAGATTTAAGGTTTGATAGAGGTTAGTTAATAAAACTTGGCCTCAGGTTGAAATATGTAATTCCTCAACATTTCTGCATACTTCTGCTTTCCTGTGTTACGATTCTGTCCAAAGGATATATAGTAGCGTTCAAGTATTTTGATTATTATAATCTTTCATTTAGAAAAAAATTAATCAAATGAGAGGGATTTCTTTCCATGTAACTGATGAAATGCACCTACAGGAGTGTATGAGAGAAGTGGTCGAGATAATAGAGCCACTTAAGCTCAGAAGAACCTGAACATGAAGTGTCAGGAGGGAAACAGCAGGAAATCATACTTTTACTTCGAGTTCTAGTTTCTACTGGTTGTAATTTAGGAGTAATACATGACAAAAGCAGTTGACTAATGATAAAAACCAGTCCTATTCTAAAAATATAAGACCAGTAATATTGTCTTGTCCTTAGTGACAGTAGCAAATTGGCAGGACTACAGTTTTCTAATGTTCATGGTATAAAAATTCCAGGTGGAGTGAAGGGTAGGAATTGTACCTGCCACTAGGCTCACCATTCAGAGAGAACTGATTACATCAAACACACAGTGTATACAGTAAATTTTGGCATCATCTTGATATTGTGGAAGATCTCAGTAAACACAGTGACAATTTCATTGAAGTATGTGATGTGGAATTAGAGAGCTGTATTCTGCACCCAAGTCCTGAACCATTAGCATATTTGGGATGGAAGACAGTGCTTCATGGCACCTCTTATCATACCTCTTGTTATAAAAAAATAATAACTTTCCATTAGCAAAGGGCATACTGACTCTTTATCCATCCAAAGTCCACTCTCAATGAAGGTGCCAGAAGAAGCAGAGGCACATTATTCTCATCGGGGTAAATTTCCAATGTTTTGCCTCTGAGTGAACACTTTTTTCGTTTAACTTAAGACCACCTTTTTGAAGGTTGAAATTTTTCCATGTGTTTTGAGAAAGTATAGCAAATTCACAAGTCACAGCAGTTTTGAGTTATGCCTCTTTCAGAAAAGAAAGAAATCACCATTGGCTTACAGAAAGTTTTCCAATACAGATGCTTTTACTGGAGCTTTGACAGCAGAGCTACGTCTCCGAATTGTAAACATAGCAGCTGCTTTGGCCATCAGGAATTTGGTTCAAAAATAATAAATAAAATGCCTTTTAAATAAAATAGGCATGAACTGTAATGCCCTGTGAATTATTGAAAAAGATGTAGATACAACTGGAATCCATTCTTTCACAAATGCTCAGAAACCACAGCACTAGTAATTATTTTTCCTCAAATGCTTTTAAACTCACTCCAGCTATTGTTCAGTGATTTATAGGCTCTACAAAAAAGCAGCTGGTGTGCTTTGGCCATTGTTTATTTTACCAGCCAATTTTATTCCACTGTTTTTTTTATATCCTTTCTTCTGCTTGTTGCATTAGCTCATTTCCTCAGGTTATACTTGAACAATTCTCATGGGCTGGGGTGATTTCTGTGTTGTGTATTGACGGTGCCCAACACAGGATGGCTGCAGCCCTAGAGCTAAACGCTAAACAATGTTTTGGTGCCATGTGCTATCTTCAGTCACTTTAGGTGTAATTTTTCCCAGTTAAGAGACTCAGTAGGAAAAAAAGCACACTTCACTTGGTGGATTTCAGAAGAAGGTGTCTAAGAAGCAGCAGAAATAAACTGAAACTTAGTCCACTTAGACTTCCTCAGGGGGAAAAAAAAAGGGGAAAGGACATGGGCAAAGCCAGGAAAACTGTTTACAATCCTCTCAATGGTGCAAGTAGTAAGAAGTGGTACTGAGGAGCCACGTATACACATTTCAGTATTTGATCCTCTGTAATCCAATAGATAATAGATGCCCACTAGACCTCATGTCTATCATTCTAGTCAAAATGCTAGTCTCATCTCTAACTGTTCTCACTTTTATAGTTCCAAGAACTCTCTATCATTCTAGTGGACTTGATGCGAAAGTAGGTTCAAATGAACAGATAAACTAATCCCAGTTACCTAACTGAAGGCAATTCAATCCCTTGACTATACAGACTGTCTTTCAATTGACAGAATTCAATTCAAAGAAAACAAGCAGTGTGTACTAGGTATTAACACCACAATGCCCCTTCCAACCAATAAAAATGAGTAAATGATTTCTGGATTAAACAGTTTTTCCTAAGCAAAACATTCCTGAAGAACCAAACCATGACTTTCCTCTATTCTTCAGCTCTCTTTTACCGTTACTTGTCAATACCATTTAAGAATTGGTACACAAAGAGTAGCTGCTTCCTTTTGCTTAGTCTTAATGCAATTCATTTACTTAAAAACAAACAAGCATGTAAATAAAAAATCCCAACACATCAAATGATGCTTTGATCAGCATTTGCACTATACTTTCCCACTGGACACCTCAATCTGTAGGCCCTCATTTTCTGCTCTATGGTCTGCGTATCAACTACATCACACCATCATGATGAATTGCTGTTGTAGGGATCAGGTAGTTCCATTACTACATGCTAAATAAAGAAAAGGACCAAGTCTGTGTTGTTATTTAAAATGTAAACTTTTCATAAAATTCTGGATCAAATGAGCTGAACGTGTATGTGGACTTGTCCTATGTCTGCTGAGGTACTTGCTCTGACATTACTAGACCATAAATAGACTATGAAGTACTTAAGTTCTCTGGCACTGCAGCTTGGAGACTGTCCCATCCACATATCTGACCTTGCAGTGTGTTGTTACATTGACCCTTTAAGGAGCAATAAGTTCAAGGGGAAATGTTTCAGAGTGGCAGCACAATAGTCAGTTGAATGAGAAATGGCAGAAGCAGCTACAGCAGCAACAGCTGTCCTCTGAGGAACAAAGTAAAGGGTCACTGTTGTAAGGCAGAGCACATGTCGGCATGGGTCTCCCACCCAGTCGGAGCCGGGGTTAGATGATGCCACCTGACACAAGTGCACAAACCTCACAGGATGAAAAATGGAGGGAGATGGCATATGGCAAATCTAACCTAGAGAAACCACTGCAAAAGCTACCCAAGCTATCCCCAGCCAACACATAAACTCTCTTGAGAGCTGTCTCTCTTTCCCCACGCTTTGGAAGATTTGAGTATTTTGGTTGCTTATTGTTCAGAGCCACCATAACAAAGCCTCACTCTCAGTTTCTCACAGACATGTCTAACAACAAGAAGAAGAGTAACGAAGAACCTTATTACTAAATAACTCTGCTAAGTGAGTTAGCAAAGATTATGCAGAATAAGTCACTAATAAAGCTTCAAGCAGGAAAGGCTGAAACAACCATTGTCTAAACAGAAGGAATATCAACCTGAGTACAAGCAGGAATACCGGGGATTAGTTGAAATTTAAACACACCTTTTAGAAAGATTTCAGAGACCTGTGCAAGCCCAATGACTCTATGTTTGTGCACTCGCATACACAGAACTGCCATTCCAACAATTACTCCAGAGATACTCTACAGCAGATGGAGCACCTGCTGTAGACTGAGCATTGGAAGGAACAGCTTCATAGGAATGACCATAACAGTTCTACCAGAGAGTACACTGTAATTTTGCAAATTACAAAGCAAAGTGGTAGGAAGTGTGAGGTCAAATCACTTCATGGATAAAAGAAAGACTATTTGCACCAAACTGCTTGATGTGAAAAGAAGTCCACAGCTTCTTTTCTGATTATTTTTGAAGGGACTGATGCAAGAAGCACCCTAAGATGCTTAAGCAAAGGAGGGATCCACACTGCTGAATGTTGTCTGCACAGAAGTTTGGTGGCTGAAGACTGATAAAAGTTTCAGAGCCCGCAGACTAAGGTGAAACTGAGCAGAGAACCTCTGAATATCTTCTCCTAAAGAAAGTTGAGCACATACATCCTTGTTTTAAACACAGCTTTCCTTGTGAAAAAAGGTGTCACTACAGGATATCGTGAGGTTCTGTGGAGGTATTAGGGTTTGCTTCTGGGATGTGGCACAAAATTTAAGCCAATGAAAACTCCACAGAGAAAAGCAGAATGCACTAGTGTAAAAATAAATGAGACCAAAATCTATCCCACAAGCAGAGATGCCTGCAAAGACTGGATAATCTTTGGCGCATTATGTAACATATTGCAGCAAAACATTCAGTTGCTTCCAGAACTCTGAACATAAGAAAATAGAGTAATTTTTTAAAAAGATGAAACTATATCTTTTAAGAATTATGCGGAGTAAGTTTTTGTCCATCTGACTACTTGTGTATGGAAACGTGTTACACAAGATAGCACTGGTTGATTTCATCTTTTGTTTCAAAATAAATGTTCTTTAACTGTTTTCACTGAAGCATACAGGGGTGGAATAAGATGGAGATGAAAATTTAACACCAACTCTTTGAAATGGAAATTGCCTAACACAAGATTATCAGTGATAACTGGATTTATGTAATGCAGTGGCGCATCATGGAAATGGTTATTGAAATGCTGATGCATACAAGCTTCTAAAATAAATTTTTATTGCCATGGTATGTCCAACAGATCTTGTCTTCCCTTACTTCACTTTCAAGTATACCAGCAGATGCTAAGACTGGCAATTTACTTGGTATATTCATGAAAAATTCATGACTTTGAAAGAATATGTAGGTGATACAGTACTTATGACTCCAGTAAACAGTACCTAATTTTTTAATTTTTTCTCTGGACTTTGATTTGTAAAAATTTAAAGCAAGGTTTCCAAAGTAAAAATTTTTGGAGATACTAGATTATGCTTGCACTTTAGAGTTACAGATAAGAATAAAATAAAGCAGATTCAGTGGGGTAAAGAAGGAAGAAAGGGCTTGTAAGGAACTCTTTCCTTTTCAGATCACTGTCAGACTTTGCAATATTATCCCATTTCATATAAAATGTTACCAGTGTGACCTATTTTTGTTATCAAAGCGTCTTACAATGATAGCAAGAGAAGAAATCCTAATAGCAAAAAGGCAGTGTCAATTTCTAGTTTATTGAACATTTTATATATTTGGCATTGTGTTTATATGCATTGCTCAGTCACGCATGTTATTTCAGTCTTTGGGATTATGCACATTTTTTATGTTTGCCTAGGCAATTTTAATTTGTTCTTCCAATTACACCAATGCAATTCTCTAATTGCACTGAAACAAAATCAAACCTGGGTGAGACTGGGCAGTAACATCAGGACTCAGTGCAGGCTGGAGTGTTGCTGGCAGCAGTGGGGGGTCCCTGGGGTGCTGAATGCAGCGCCTTGCCACACAGGGCCATAACACCACCCCAGCCAGGGTGCCCAGGTGCTCTGCTGCATCACATGCCCTCTGCGCATCTAATTGTCACAAACACCCTCTTGGCCTTATGATAACTCTGATGGAGAGCAACAACTCGTTCACAGTGATGTCAAGACACATGCAATGTCCCTTTCATCCACATCAGCCCTTGTAGGCTACTTCAGAGGTATTTTATCTGAGAAATATATACACAGCAGGAGGAGAGGATCTTTTCAATAACCTAAGGAGCAAGTGTTAACAGAGTTGTCCTTCTACCACACCTTCTGGGTTTGCACCCTTTGTGTACCTGCAGTGTGGATACCAAACTGAAGGATTTGCAGTAGGGCTTTGCAGAGGCACTGAAACTGAAACTAGTTTTCTCACTTAGCACCTTCACAAGAAGGGAGAGAAGAGCCCATATATCATACACAGAACCCAGCTAGTTCATTTTGCCAGGTCTAATGGGAGTAATAGCAGAGAGAGAAATAGTTTGGTTTGGGAGTATAACATTATGGAAAGTATTTAATTCACTATCATTTAGAAATTCGTATTTGAACACCCAGTCAAACTACTGCTCCATGGTCTGAAATGCCTTTTCTTCTACCAAAATCAAATTCCATCTTTGCAAAATAATTCTCTGTGCTAAATACTGGCCCCTTTTTTCCCTTTTTTTTTTCAGAGTTACTTTTTTTTTTTTTAATTACAGCAAATATTTTTCTTTCAACACCTATTTTTCTGTATTAGCAAATGTTGACTTTTTAATGAGATCATTGCTGCACTTTCTGGTGGTGCTATTTCAGTTTACCTCTACTTATAAACTTAGTAGGTTACAACACAGCCTGAGGGGGTGAAAAAAATACCACACAAAAAAAACCCCAACCAAAAACAGAATGAAAAAGGGAAAATCCATAGAGAGACAAAGTTATCAATAGTCCCATTAAAAATATCAAGTACAAACTCACTGTTGAGGGAGCAACCAGCAAGACACAATTTCATAGTTTCATTTTATACTGAAAGAAATACTATCATGTCCACGAACTTATTGCATTTAAGCCTTATATGCCTGGAGGTTTCACTTGCAGAAGTACAGAACCATCACCTCAAGCCTGCAGCAGAGGAGTTCCAGTCTTGGAACTCAGTGTTCAATAGTAAGAAGGAATGAGAACACAGATACCATTGCAGGCCAGATGGGGAGTGTGCTTTTGAAGAGAATTTCGCGATTGCCTTCACGTACATTGGTTCATGCCACAGAGCAAGCTCAGACCATAACAGCTATATTCCTTCTGGATGACACCGGGAAATTAAATGCTTTCCACAAACTTAACTAGTGAACTCCAACCACTAATGGGCGTTCAGGTCAGATGATCAGACTAGCACTTCCTTGAAACAACACCACTCCCACTTCCAAAAAATGTCAGAGTACCAACACCAGTACCATAGCACTAACCTTGTCAGCTTCTAACAGGTCACACTACTTATGAGCATAGATACAGCTGAAGCACAACATGACAGCAAACAAGTGTAACTCTGATGGCATAACTGTAGCACTGAGAATGTTTTCCCTGACTTTAAGCAGTTTTCTGTTCCTCTTGAAAGTACTCAGAAATTTTAAAAACCAACTCCTTAACAGAGCTTCCCTGTAGAGGAAAAGTTGTCCTCGCATCTACACCGGTAGGAGTAACACTGAAGGATGGAAAGGTTACAGGAAAATAACACCACCGTTGAACAACTCAGACTACCATTTTGCCCTAACCACAAGAGGAGAGGGAGAAAGGATGGGATAAATTGGCTGTGAATACATTTAGAATGCAAATAAAAAAAAGACTTGTAACTCAAAATGGAGACAGAAGTTGAAAGCATCCCAGTGGTTGCTGTTATCTCTATTTCTAGCCAGTTCAGAGGTGGAGCTTGATCTTATTTTTAAAGGAATTACAGAAATGCAGCAAATCAGACTATGTGACCCAATAAATCTCTTTCACTCTTACTTTCTCCTAAGCTCCCCAGATAGAGATGTGCTACAGGTTAGCAATACAACAGTGGATGCTTATGTTAAAAGCTTCTCTAGTTTCTGTGGAAGATTGGCAACCAAAATCATGGTATTTTATTAGCACGTATATACAGAAGATTACAAGGTTATCATTCTTAATATAGTAAGATACTAATTTTTACTTAAAAACACTTCTAGTGCTGTCCATGCAGGCAGAAATGTGTGTATCTGTTGATGGTGAAGGCTTACAAAGACAGATGTAGGTGTTCGATAATTCACAATTTCCAACTGTATTCAAAGAGCTGAAAAATGTTTCACAAAAAGGAAAGCCTACGCTATTTCCTTGTTTGAAATGCAGAGACAAATGAGAGGATCATGCTTTTTCACCCTTATTGCAAAATTAAAAATGTCCTGCTCTGGGCATGGGAGTATGGTTCCCCTGGGATACACGGGGCCCAACATTGTCCTGTCCAAAGTCACAAGCTGATGAAGTCAGAAACCTCTCTATCATCCTCAAGTAGCATAACTTTCCACAC
This sequence comes from Corapipo altera, assembly GCF_003945725.1. Classification (NCBI taxonomy): domain Eukaryota; kingdom Metazoa; phylum Chordata; class Aves; order Passeriformes; family Pipridae; genus Corapipo; species Corapipo altera. The sequence goes on from NW_020884907.1 coordinate 5,347,195, forward strand.
ACTTTTGCTTCCCTCTAGTTGATTTCTTTTTAGTACAGCTTTTATTACTTGCCACCAAGCCTTTATCACAGGCTTTTCTTTTGCGGTGTCAGGCATTCAGCTTCACCAGTGCTCCACAGGAAATAGTTCCCTGTGCTGTTAATCAGGACACATGGTGCAGCTGGATCGTCAATAAGTAACCAAAAATGAAAGACTGCAAGGTTTGACACAGCAGAACAGAGGCTCCTGAGCAAAATACGCTTCAGATCATCTTGTACATTCTATCATCTTTGCTTTGGCAAACTCCAGCCATGAAAATGACCTGTACTTGGGTTCATCCTGAAATACTAGTTTCTGTTATTTTGATTGCCGCAAGGACATCTCTCTCTTTTTTCAAGAAAGAAATAGTTGTTAAACAAAAAAACAGAACAAAACCCAAACCAAACAAAACCAACCAACAAAAAACAACAACAAAAAATAAAAAACCAACCAAATAATGAAAACCAAGCAAAAAACCCCACTACATGAATGAAGTAAACCCATTTCTATAAATGTCTATCAGACTTCTTATTTAGACAGCAAACACTTTAACAGAAAATGTCTTACTGGCAAACATACTCAGCCATTGCAAAAGGAAGGAATATGAAAAGTGCTGGGAATGGAGAAAAGATGCCTCTTCAGACTTCAGCAAATCAGAGAGATTCTAATCGACACTAGGTTCTGCTAATGACACAATCCATTTAATTGAAACCAGCTCACAGATTGGGACCATATTCATCATTTATACCTGGTAATAAATCAGGAAGATAAGTTGCAAAACAAAACTCAATGAAAACTTTATCTTATCTGTCAGTACAAGTCTAGAAGAATAACAAGTGATTTTGGTTCCAGGGTGCCCTCAGATTCTACTGTGATAGGCTCACACTGTTCAGGGCTGCCTTTTAGGGTTGCCACAGAGACAATTCTTTCTCCATCCAGAGAAGACCCCTGAGTAGCCATATTAAAAAAAAATGTAGAGATAAACACTTTATTTCATTTTTGACACCAGATGTTTGAAGAACCCAGCTCCAGGGAGTAGATAAATCTTCCCAATTATATTCAGATGCATCATTAAGAAGACAATAAAAAATAATTTCAAACTTAACTGTAGTTTAACCATTTAGAAATTACCTCTTAGACACCTGGCTCCCAAATGGCATTCTCTCAAAGAAAAATTTGTAAGACTAGGGAGAGATGTTGTCTTTCCTCCTTTTCTGCAACTGAGACTTTTATGAAACAAGTTTAAGTATTACGAGAAATACTGGGCATACAGTGCTGTAGTTCTGGAAACCACTGCAGAGGACTTCTTGAAACCAACAACACACTGCTCGGATGAATGTCTAAAACCTGATATTGAAAATACTCTCTATGTAGAGAGAGAGAGAGAGAGAGGTCAGAAAATTGCTAATGATACAACTTTCTGAAAAGCACTTGTCAGCCACACTAATGATTCCTTTATGCAATGTCCCTTGGTGTGCTGATAAATTTATTTTCTGGGTTTCTTTCAAAGATGGTTTTGTAAAATAATATAAATATTATATCAGAGCTGAGGTTTGTTATCTGAGGCAGTGGTGCCCCCTACATGCCAAGACCTAAAGTCAAAAGATCTGCCAAGTGTCTCAGTGAAGCTTGTTACTTTTCTGTACATTTTCTTCAGATCGTTTCACTTCCAACGTCATCTCACCTGCATCTCAGCATTAAATATCATAGGCATTTTCAACTTTTCTGCCAAATTTGACACTCCACTCAGCCAACACACAAGATAAAATAACACCCTGAGCCCATGAGAAAGCTTTTCACATACCCATACCATTGCTGAGGATGGCAAAAATTAGAGAAAGTCATGGTTACAATAGAAGCAGAATGTTTTGCCGAAAGGAGACCTGGAAAACTAATAAGTAACTGACTGAGACAGAACAAAGGAGGCACATGGAAAGAGGTTTGAAATTCACCAGATAGATGTGAAAGCTGGTAAATTAGAAATAAACAGAACAAGAAGATCACTCCCTGGACAAGAAGCACAGGGAATAATTCCTCCAAAGAGAGATCTGTATTAAAGTCAGTAGGTTTCAACAAGGGCATCTGGGATTCCTTGATGTCAATGAAAGTTTTGACACTGAGATCAGAAAGATCTGAAATTCGATGGCTGGAGGCCTGGCATTGCTCTTAAGACGGTCTGTTTACACAGTAATGAAATTTCCTTACTAGAGCATTTTTGCTATTGCATTTTTCTGAGCCAGTAGCAGCTGTGGCAGGAAATCTGCAGTATATGAGAAAACTGTGGTTTAAACATGTTTCAAAATGGCTTTTTGTAGTCTCTTTGCTAACTCATGCTTTCTTCTTCCCAACACCCCCTGTGAAGGACTCTTGTCTCCCATGCAGGAATGTCCTGGGAAGATGTCCTAAGGTGTTCTCATTGGCCCCTTTTAACCCCTTCCTATTGGTTGTTAACCCCTTTCTGCAACCTGTAATTGGTTACTCTGTGAATCCTCCTAAACCTATAAATGTAACCCCCCCAACAATAAACTCTCTCTTGCCTCCTCTCTGCACCCTGTGTGCTGTCTCTGTGGCTGCCATGGGACCATGTGGGGAGGGGAGAGCACCTCTCCCCTCCAGGTTCAGGACCTGAAGAAACCCCTGGCACTGGAGTCTCCCCCCCCATCCACTCAAGCTGCCGGAAATGGTTCCTCAGATGGAAATGGAGCTAGAACTGGGCCAGCCCCATGCCACGGGGGGAAAGAGATCCAGAAGCAGCAAGAATCCCTCTGGTGAAAGTGAAATATCCTTTAGTGTAAATAATGTTAAAAGTATGTTTAAGTGACAGGTGTTTACTCCACCATAATTTTAATTTTCGTCAGCTGTAGCACTTAACAGTCATCTACCTCCAGCAGTGAGCCAACACATCATTTTGGTGCCAGTTATCATATTTTCAAGGCAGTAAAACACTGCCAAGAATTGTAGAAGGAAGTGTGTTGGTTTCCAGCTCACCTCTACCCTGTTGGGAAAAGTCTTTATCTCCTCACTAGGAGAAAAACCTAAGTTGTTGCTGTAATAAATATTAATTTACAAATTCTGGATGAATTTTAACAATTCAGAGTAAATTCATGGTATTTGAATACTTCTGTTGTCTCAGAATGTTTTAGTTTTAAGGATCTCTATGTTCTATCCACAAGTTAAATTCCAGTAGCAACACGATTTCAATGTCCCTAACACTTCCTAGAAGTTGCAAGTTTTAAAAACAAGTTATATTCTGATTAGGAGTCTGCTACACCAGACACCCACATTAGATACATACAGGTTGGTTGCAGACACTCATAGTGTATCTAGGGAATGACCAGCAGTGTTGTACCCTTGGCCATAATACTATATGTGTTAATATCTTCTACGCTAAATTAGTTTTGCAGCTTGAGGCATTCAGGCTTAAATTTGGTCCCCAGCCAATGCCATCCATTGGAGGTAACACGAGGTGATGCCCACAGACCAGTGCTGCTCCCAGCCAAAACACAGGGATGCAAGAGAGTGAACAGGACTATACTCACATACAAACATATTCCTGCACTGCCAAAGCCAAAAGACATTTGCCGTGACCTCAAGCAATTTCTTGTGGGTTGCTCAGCCAGAGTGCAGTAGATCAAAACGCTGAACCCCACTCAGATGTTACTTTAAAATGAGTAGCATTTTAGCCCTGGTAAAGGCAAGCTGTAGCTGCAAGTACATCTGACCAATAACCTTGTGAAGCACATTCAGCATTGCTTCTAAAAATCACCAGATATGAGTAATTTCTAACAGAAGGAGACTTTATAACTTTCAAAAACTTTTCTCCAAAATTAGAATATTTCCATTTAGAGAGATGGAAATATGTGTGCCTCTCAATAAAATTAATTAAATTAATTAATTAATTAAATATTGCCCTTCAATTTCAATTGCATCAGTTATAGAATAAAACAACACTGACCTGGGGCTGCCTGTGCTTTGCATGCATTTTAAAAAAGAATGGAATCATAAATGAGTGAGGAAGAATGAAGCAAAGCAAAAGCAGATACATAACTGTGTCAGGTGCAGGTGTTCAAAATATGCAGTTGGTATATTTAAAAAAGGGTAAAAACACTAGAAGAGAGAAGGCAAGAGGAAAACAAAAAGGTATGTAAAACAGGATCATGGATACTGAGGTCTGAGGTGGAGAGGCAAGAGGAGGTGCCCTATGTCAGGTCAGATGTTCACTCTTCATCCCATGGAGAGGAACCCATTCTGCAGCAGCTCATGAAGGACTGTATTCCATGGAAAAAACACATGCTGGAGCAGGGGAAAGGTGTGAGAAGAAAGCAGTGGCAGAGGCAGCAACACTCCCCCCGTCCCCCTGCAATGGCTCATGTGGAAAAGACAGGAGTGAAGCTGACCCTGGTGAAGGGGTTAAGGGAAGATGCAGTTTTAATTTTTGCCTCTGTTTCTCATTTCTCACTACCCTGTTCTAATTTTAATTTTCTGCAAGTTGAAAACATTTGGCTCGAGACAGCAGTAGTTAAGTGATCTCCTTGTCCCCACCTTGACTAATGAGACTTCTCATCCTGTGTTCTCCCCTGCTGTGGTGGGGCAGTGAGAGAGCAGCTGCACACCAAAAGCAACCCACCACAGTGACTTACCAAAGGTTACATAGCAGCTCACAGTAGCAAAACCAAGAACTAAAACTGCCTCTCTGGCTTCCCAGTCCAGTATATGTTATTGTTAGTCAGCTCTCCAACCTCCCTCTCTGTAGAGCTGCAGGAGTACAACCCACTTCATACAGACTTTCACAGGAAATATCAACAAGGTACAGCAAGAAGCCAACAAGAGCACTGAGGCTGTGACTAATCCCTGTTCCCGGGCTGCCCAACAAACTTCAAAGGAAGCACTGCCCTGGCACGCTATGGCTGGGGCTTACAAACCTTAGAGTTATTTCAGTAAGTACTTTGGCACTAGCCACATCAGAAACATTTCATGCAAATAGCATCTGCAGAGTGTCAAGTCATGTCAGTATAATGTTGCATTATTTTTATACTCAGATTTATCATCCGCAGCTTGCTCTAAAGACCCAGCTGTTGTAGAAGACAGACCTTACACAAGAGGGTATGGGAATTCTTTTTTTTTTTCCTTTCTATTACAATTTTAACATGCCTTCTAAACTATTACCAAATAATCATCTCTGAGATAAGACACAAAAATTTTTAACTTCTCTGACATACAGCTGAAAAGCAGTTTCATTCTGAATCAGAAGAGACAGAAAATTAATAACAGTCAAAGTATATATGCATGTTTATGGTATATTTAAAGTAACTATTATAGAATTTCACCAATATATTTAGAGCAAGTGTTTTTGTGGAAAAAATCTCATATTTATACTGCGTTTTGGAAAAAATGTCACATTTATATTGGGAAAAAAACCACAAAACTACTTTTTCTTTGTCTTCTCTAGCCATTAGCCGTGTAAATTGGCTCTGTTCTGATTCAATACACTGTAAACAACCCCCACAAAATAATACCTGAATTACTATCTAAATATATAGATACACATAGGGCTTCCAAAAGAACTTGTAAAAATCACATTGGCATGGACAGGTGTTCCAGTCTAGAAGTATTTCTTGGCTTTTTCGATCTGTATGAGCTATCCACAAGGACAGAACATGAATGTACTGTGGTACGTAGCTGCAAATGGTCGATGACCATGTTGATTGTTTAGCAATTTTTCACATTTCCCTGTGAGCAGAGACAAAGCAAGTTATTCCAAATGTTACGTAATTTCAGGACGTTTGTTTTGGCACTTGTGTTGTGCCCTAAGATTAAGGCACAAATGCCTGCACATCTTTCCAAGGTGCATAACTGGCAGAAAGTTACTTCATGGCAGAGAAAACTGTAAAAAATATATTTGTGGATTAAAGTCGCAAATTTATGACATAGACAAAGTAACCAACTGTTTCAATACTTTTGCCTCAGCATCTCTGGCTGTATTTCAGTATTTTCAAGGCTTCTTGTGAAAATGGTACGTGTTACAGTGGTAGTAACACTTGAGAAAATAGGAATTTTGCAGAAGTCTTCCTTTCCCCAAATAAAAATGTCCACTTAACTTTTCACAGAGGTATTTATACAACAATCACCCTCAATGAAAGGTTATTACCGACAGTATTCTTGATGAGCAGTATGCTGAGATTTGCGTAACACCGGACTACGCCAATAGAAAAGCAAAAGACATTAATGTATTTCTGTGAGTGAGTACTGGGATAAGCAATCAGGACATGTAATCACTCTCACATATCTTAAGATGCATTCTCAGCAGACTAACAATGACAAATATAATCTTAAAGCTTTGATCTCATTCAAATCCTGAGGCTATAGAAAATCTTTGATTTTGTACCTCTGCGTAAGACCTGTGAATTAGAATAGGCCATAGAAAAGCACCAACAGAATCAAATGAAATTTGGCCATGATAAGCTTGTGCTGAGTTTACAAAAGGGAGTGCATATCCAAGACTTAGATAATAGTGTTGCAGCATATTCTAATGTGTTGACAAAAAGCTAAGACCAATAAAGTTTTTACAGTAGAAGGGGAAGGAAAGGCATTGACTCTGAAGTCTATAAGTAATCCAGTTATGGCAATCTCATCTGATTTTGAATTTAAAACGAACAACATTCATTGCCCAAACACCACGAGCAAGAAAATGTATGTTGCTCTTTTCAATTTTATTCATAGAGGTTCATACCAGGTGATGTTTCGTCTTGCTCTTTACAAGAGAAATTTGGGGGGGGGAGGAGCAAGGAAACTTTCAAAGTTTCTTTGGTTGCTCTTTTGAGTAAAACATAAGTCACATGAAGGAACACAAAATAAAGGATAACATCCACCACTTGTGTTTCACTAAATTATACTGTGAATTCAGGTGTGACACTATTTTCAAGTACAGCTATAATTTTAAAGGCACTGTGTTCATTATTTGAAAGTTAAGCAATATCTAAGGTTTGTGGGGTGCAGATGATCTAGTAAAGCTCAGACTAGAGGCTTTTTTTGCATTGAATAACACCCCACAATCGTTGCTCACCTCAACATAAAGCAGAAACATATTTGGCAAAGGAAAGACTTTCGTTCCCAATGAAAACATACTCAAATTAAATGACCATCAGTTATCTAAATATTGGGAGAAACTTAAAGAAAAATTGATTATCAGTATTAAAAAAGATTAAGAAAGAAATAGGTGAGTATTATACAATCTGGTTTTCTCTCGTTTTAAGCTTTTGCCTCAAAAAATTATGCCAGCTCTTAAGCGCTTCTAACTGGCATCTAACTCTGCTTCCCTAAGCATAAAACACTTTCTCAGCTTACCTGTTCTGTGTCTCTTTATCAACTCACACTGTCCTGTTTTGGCACCTTCTCCTTGAGCTGCTGGGATCAGCAAGGCTTTCCCTGAGGGGTTCTTCTTGCTCCCAGATGACTGACTGCAGGTTGTGACCTTCTCTATGACAGTCGTCTTGCTTGTCTGTGCTCGTGTCACTGCAACAGTTCCTCAGAGGAGGGAGAGTGAGAGGTGCAAGGGTTTATTTCATTTACTCACTCACTCACTCACTCACTCACTTTTCATTTCCAGTTGAGTCACTATCTTCTCACTTCCAATTGCACACATTAAGACGGGTAAAGCAGCGGGTGAAGAGGAAAATACTCATTTATATGCAAGGCTTAAAGTATAAAAAGAAATACTAATAGAGGTTTACAAGACATAAAACAATTGCTTTTAGAGTCAGTCAGCTCCTGCTACTAAGAGGTACTGAAACAAGAGAGGAACTTCTGTGCTTACAAGAGAGATATCTGACAGGAAAACAGCTTATTGAAGAGGAGGAGATTGGCTATAGAAATATTTGCATGACTGGCAGCCTGGAGTGCCATTTTCCTTTTGATTCCTTTTCTTTCTTCTGTGCACCTGGATACAAAAATAATGCACAAGAGATGATGTCTATTTGCCTTTTAACCCAGCTAACAAACAAGCTCTTCTAGCTATAATTTTGCTATGTTCTCTGCTTCTGTATTTGAGGATTACTCTTTTATTTTACATGCCACAAAGCACATCAAGTTTTTAGTAATTTCAGGTTTACAAAAGAGCAGATCATTTGCTTAAAAAAAAATTTCATTTTGCTTTGGGTTAAAACTTCAACTTGCTTTTTGGTAATTCTACCTGTCTGTCCCTTTTGTTGGAGAAAGGTCAACTAAAGAGGCGCTGTGACACTGAATATCAATATACAGTAAAGGGCAGCTTTTGTCCTTCTTTGATACTGTTCTCATATTAGGTGTTCTCACTGTTTTTAGTGGGGTTCCTTAATGAATGGAAATCCATTTAGTGGACAGGTTGTGTGAACTGTGCAGAGCCTGGCTGTAAGTAGTTATTTAAAGCTAAGTGAAAATATTGGCTTGAAGTCCAGAGACCAGTCTGCCATTTATCCCAAATTCAACTGATCAAGCAGAAACACGATCTTCCCTAAATCAGCTTACTAAAAAGCAAGCAGGATGGACAAGTGAAATAAGTTACCTTTTTTGTCTTAAAAAAAAATAAGTTAGTTCTTGACTTTCTCATCAAGTAAATAATGCATATTGTTCTGGATTTTGCTGACTTTTGTAATTGTCTCTTCACTTTAAAGTGCTTTGTGTGCAGTCAAATGTTGTCAAGATTGTGTGAGGTGGACTGCCATTACTTTTCTGATGAGACAATAGTCAAATTCCAGGTGGAAAAAATTATTAACAGAATAGTGCTTAAAGACTGTTTCAATAAGACACATAGGCCTTTTTTTTACCTTTTAATAATCATAGGTTTTATTTCCCACAGTAATTCATAGGAACATTTCTCTTTGACTCTAGGCAATTTTCTGTAAACTTTTAGAATAAATTGTGTGTCATCTCTGTGGATACATTTTTTCCAGCATGAGAAGCAATTACTAATGTTATAAGATCAGTTTTCTCTAACTTATCATGTAGCTTTGCTTTTTTCTTAATTGCCTTCTGCTACTGCCCTTTCAAACAGCATTGAACATTCAGAAGATACTCAGTTTCACGTCTCAGCACATATCTTTATCATCAAATGGGATGGTGGCCTGCCACTGTTAAGCTTGATATAATTTTGAGGGGAGATGGGCATCACAGGTGGTCATGGAATCTGCAAATGCAAATAAGGAATGAATAACGTGGTTTATATTTTACAATGTAATTTAAAGCATTACATATTACAATGCAAAAATACTTTGGAAAAGATATCAGGAATAGGTAGTTGTTCAGGTACAAATATTGACAAAGAATAGCTTGGTATTTTAGTCCAGAACTTCTAGTTCTGACAGGGCTGAAGAGAGTATAATATAACAGCATTAGTCAAAGTTGTGGTTTAACCTGGCAAGGAGCTAAACATCACACAGATGTCTGCTCACAGGGAGAGAACTGGGGAAAAGAAAAGGTAAAATTCTTGGACTGAGATAAAGTTTAGCAGGACAGAAAAAGAAAGGAAAAATAATGATAAAGATTAAAAAATAAAATAAAACAAAACAAAAGAAGTGATGTGTAATATGATTGCTCTCTACCTGCTGACCAATGTCTGTTTCTGAGCAGTGAGTTGCCACCCCTGACCAATTCCCCTCACAGTTTTAGTGTTCAGCATTACGTCATATGGTATGGAATATCCCTTTGGCCAATTGGGATCAGCTGTCCTGGCTGTGAGCCCTCACAGCTTCTTGTGCACCTCTAGGCTCCTTGTTGGCAAGTCAGTAGAAGCTGAAAAGCTCCTGACTTAGTGTAAGCACTGCTCAGCAACAACCAAAACATCACTGTGTCAGCAACATTGTTCTCATACTAGCTCCCAAACACAGTGCTATGCCTGTTACCAGGCAGAAAATTAACTCTATCCTGGCTGAAACCAGGACAACCACATAAGCAATATGGTAAACAAGCTACCTAAAGAAGAAGCCCAAATAATTTTATAAAGAAGGTTCCCTTGAAATTGCGTTGTCAAATAATGTACTGCATTTCTTGTAAAAGCTTTTGACTTCAGAATTCGTTTCTAGGCAAAAGAAGTTAAATTTGAAATAATTATGAAGTACCATTCTTCTTATTCTTTTTATATGGTAAGTGATGAGCAGAAGGCAAAGTAGAATTGAAAAGAAATTGAAAGAAGTGGTAGGCTTACAGGAATAACTGTTATAGTAATGGGAATTTGATAAGGAGTCCGAGAATTGGGCAAAGAAAGGAACAGACAGCTTGAAGAATTACCTGGTTTTCTCTGCAAAATCCACACTATCAGGCTGCTTCAGAAAGTAGATTGTCTGACCTGCCCAACTACATCAAGCCAAAACTACCCACAGTTAGAAAGTGTCTCCTTCTATAAAATATAATTCATTTCTTACAGAATGTGTTCATTTCTTACTGTCCTTCCCTGCAGAAGACTTAGGGAATCATCACTGTTCCCTGCACAATGCTTTTTGTGCTTTAGGCAGCAATGCCCAAACATATTATGACTGCTGCTCTCCCTGTGAATCTACAGTGTTTTTGTTACTTTAAAAAGAAGCACATCTTACAGCTGGCCTTTTGTAGCCCCAAAAAAGCACCACTGTTATTTCCCCTAATTCCTTATAACCCCACCAGTTACCACAAAAGAATGTTTACCTTTATGCTCACTTGACTGCCTTTCAAGAGTTTTCTGATCAGTGATTGAAATCTCTAATGGTAATAGCTGTTTAAACAAGGTCAGTGAGAGACCAGCAAAAGCACCTCAAGCCTTTTCAGTTTGACACCAAAACATGACAGTCACTCAGAGAATAACTGTTTTCTAACTCATTATATTTAGGAAAAGTTTAGTTATGTTACTGTAAATAGTGCCTTGCAGAGTACTCTTAGACTCAGTATGAAGGCAGTACAAGTCACATCCTGCTTCACTTTCTTTCTCAGTAAGCCAGATGCTTTGAAAAAGAAAAAAATAATATTGAACTGACCATCAGATCTTAAAAATATTCCCACTGGCCTTATTCTATTGTTGATTTTTTAAATTGGCTGATTGAATTAGTTTATCACAAGATTTACATCCCAAGTTTTTACAAACTGAATTAACTTTTTTGTCAGATCTTTCAAGGATCAGAGTTAGGTTGATCAGCCACTATTTTTCTAGTTTCTCTTTCATAAAAGATGAAATGTTATGTCACTCTTTTCATGAAAACAATTAGGTAACTAATTCTTGGTTACCTAATCAGTGAAAGAAAAGAATAGAACTTCCACAGCTAATGACTTTCTATTTCCTTTAATGACAAGAAACAAAGAAATGCTGCAGGATTTCAGTTTTTGTGGGTAGTCATTATTCTACTGTTGATAGATAATATAGTTATGTGATTAAATAATGGACCGTTTGTGCATCTGAGTTACGATAGCCATTAAACATTAGAAAGCATATTAAATCCTGAAAAAAAGAAAAAATATCATCATCGTCTATGTTAACTACACACACATGTAGGACACTAAACAGAGGATACCAAGCTGATAAACCATGGTTTTCCACTTTCTACTCAGCAAGTTACAATGGACAAATTCCACGCCTTGCTGGTAAGTACCAAGGAGAGACCATCTCACCTGACCCCATGTTGCTCTGCTCCTTGCCTGCTTTGACTTGCCTGTCGGCTCCCACACCACCTGCCCTCCCTAGCAGTCCATGGGGCAGCTGCTGCTCTTTCTTCTGGCTTCACCAGCTGCAGCACCTGGGCAAGGAGAAGGGGAACACCACAGATGTCAATGTGCTAAATACCAGGGGTCTTGGTAAGGAACCTCTTGGAAAGAGTGAGCCAGCAGCAGCATAGTTCAAAACCTGATCCTTCCTCTTTCTTTGTCTTGAATTTTTGCTGATATTTTTCTGTTCTATAAGTGGTTTTTGAAAAGCCACTTGTGAAACACTTTATTAGCAAATTGTAGAAATTTCTACATCTGAATTTTCTCTTCTACAGATGAACTCAAGCTTTGTTAATATTAACTGTTCTTAATCAAACTTTAGACCAGCTAATGTGGTTTCATGTCATTCTCAGTTACTATGTTGTGGTATATTTTTCATCTCAGTCTACATTTTAACTTATTTCTGCATTGCACTGAATTTTCCTTGTGTGCTTCCGTTTCACCTCTATTGCTTGGCTTTCATCTTTGAGCTTATGTGGACCTTTTGGGTTACACCAAAATAACTTGCTTTATTATTAACTCATATCCTGTATTTTGATTGTCAGCCTTTTCTTACAAAAAAGTTTTCTTTACTTTGTTTAAATCAAGAATATCCTGGTGATAACATTAGTGTCAAAGTAACTATTTTATTTATGGGTTCTACGAAACTACACACAGAGAGAGACTGTAAGTTATTTAAAACTACAAAGACCTATATTTAAATGAGAGTTAGCTAAACAAAACCATACCAAGTGTGCCAGATGTGTGAGAAAGAAAGTTTATCAAAATATGTTTTGTATCAAAACTCATTAACAGCAAAAATAACACTTACAAAGAATTAAACTTCTTGTTCTCAGACACCGCATTTTTTAATGAAAGAGCTAGTAGAAATTTTCATGGATTGAATAAATAAACTGGAATGAGAAAATTATCTTTTTTCTCCTGTTGCAGAGGCTACACTTTCAGAGGTGACGTAGTGCTGTAGCAAAATATTATTTGGAGTTAACCCATGATGCTTTCCCCTTAACTCACCTCTTTCCTTTTAATGTTCAGCAGCAAATGTGTTCTGAATGAATAAAGCTGAAATTAAAAGATGGGACTTCTAAGCCTTGGCAGATTGCTATAAAATAAACTTCCACATCTTCAAAAATTTTGGTTTTTGTGTTTTTGTTGGGCAGGCAGGGAGTGTTTTTGGACTTCTTTTTTCTTTGGCTTGGTTGGGTGTTTTTTTTAGGGGTTTTGGTTTCTTGAGGTTTTTTGTGAGGGTTTTGAGGTTTTTTTCCCCAAAGAGTAAATAAAGAGTATATAACTTGCCTTATATTTCTACTAAGCTGTCCATATATCTACCACTTAATTCTGACCAATCAATTAAGTTTATCATGGAAAAAAAGCTGAAAAAGTTGCATAAATAGTAATGATAGGAGTAGATGATTGACTGCGCTGAAAATCAATGTACTTTTCCCAAATATATTTCTCTCCCATATATCCATACAGTCAGGTTTCATTTGCTGACAAAATAATTCTGTAGGGAATTGCCAACAGCCCTTATGGAAGTTCATGTACTGCCTAAAAAGAGAAAATTGATTTGTATTTGTAGGGGAATTCTAGTTTACTTATTCATTTACTCATGATATACATGGTGGTGATTGGATTACAGCTATAGACTCAAGGTCTTGTTATATCAACACCCTCAGAAATAACTAATTTGTCCTGCTCCTTGACAAAGTCCCTGTTTGTCCACAACGTCAAACTACTGGATTGTCTTTCAGTGAACCCTAACAATCCCTGAGGAATGAAACTCCATCCTTCCATTGACTACCAGTACCCTCCAAACCAGTAATCTGCATAACCTGCATTCCCATATGCTTCCTGAAAATATGTCAAAAACTCCTACTTCATAGGAGTCAAAAACTCCAAATCATCACCATGTCAAAATATGTCAAAAACTCCAAATCATCACCATGCTATGTTGCACTCAGTCCATTTGAGGTCTTATTCAAAAGACTTTCCCTTCCCCACTCCTAAGTCAGCATCTCTTCAAAAAGAACACATTACACATGTGACAGATGACAGCGGGGCAAAGCACCATGCTTGTTTCTGCATGAGGTAAGAATATGCGTAGAGGTACAGTTTGGGCAAAAACACCTGGAATGCATTTAGACAATGATCACTTTTGTGATGGATAAGGTGGAGGATGCATAGATCACAGGCAAGTGCTGAATCAGACTGTATAAGATTAAAGGACTACCATGAAGTCCAAAAAGAGGGATCAATGTCTAAGGATATGGGAAAACATATCCTGCTTCCCCCACAAACAGAGTGTTCTTGGAAGGCCTGAGCAGAAAGCCCAGGCTATTCTTGATCACACTACAGAATTTAGCAAAATAATGGTGGTGCAGGTAAAAAAGAACAAAGTCCTAAGAGGCCTCGCTAATTAAGATTTTAAGTACTTGGCAAGAAGAGTACTGCCTGAGCAGCCTGTTTTTAATCCAAAATCCTGTGCATTAATTAGGAAAAATAAATCAACTTTACTTTAACAAGGGAAAAGATATCTCATTAGCTAGAAACACATATAGACTAAGCCAGTTTTCTTTTGGTAATGGGTATTTTGATAAGCATCTGCCTCTAGCCACCAAACCCTTTCCCAGTGAAAAGGAGTGGGATCTGGAACATGATCGCATTCTGTCCCCACAGTCATTCGTGCTGCAGGAGTCAAGACTGCACTGCCTCAGAAGTGAAAAGCATGTTGGTAAATATTTCTCAGGCACCCATGAGAGGCTAGAATTTAGTAAGATTAGAAAATTATTAGAGAGCTCATGTGAAGAGCAAGACACAGAAAATATTCAACTAGAGAACCTCACCAACTCCTGAGGTCTCTCCAGCATTAATCCAAACAGTGGAGAGCAGAAAGGATCGGCAGTAGCTACAGCCTGTGAGCAACAGCACCTTGCTGAGGACCATCCAACCCCTGTCAGATTCAAAAAAAGAGTGGGGCAATACAAGGGATTTCTGGACTGGAGAAGTTCCTATTTTTTTATCTACAGCCCCCTGGAACATTATTGCTGTCTGCTAACCTCAAAATTAATCAAGAAATGTTCCTGTGGCACATCTACTGTGGGCACTGTTAAGAGGTGAAAGTCCTAAGTACCAGGCATTATGTGGAGCCACAGAGTGCAGATGTGCCCCAGTGCTAGGGAAAACATGGGAAAGCAGAAGGACATGCAACAGGAGTCATGGGGATGCCCTTGACCTGGTCAGATTGCTGCTAGGGTGTTCTGGAGGTGATGGCAGGTTTTTTTGACAAGAGATGTTTCTTGAGTGCTGCTAGCCTTAGTGGGACAATCTCTGGAAATGACAGAATGAAGCCATAGGAGATAGCCACAGACAGGACAAAATTACTCATTAAAATTCTTATCTAATATGAAAAAACATTTTGAGAAAATACTTATAAATGTAAAAAATCCCTGAAGGCAGATTACAACAATGCAGAAATTAATTTATTTTAGATGAAAATAAGACAGGACATAAAAAATTCACTATATATTGCTGTGTCCTAAATTAACCTATAAGGGAAAACAGTGGAGGTTTATTGATGAATGAAAACATCACTGTTCAGTGATGAAAATAAATGAAATTAAGCAAAAAATCCCATTCGGCTAAACAAAAAAAAGGTAAAATTCTGAAAATATGACCTTGTAAATTCAGATAAGAAGCAATTTAATGTAAGTGTCCAAATCTTGCAACACTTCTCCTAAAAGTAAGAGAGGAAAGCATATTTAAGCCAGGTATCAGAAGGCACAACTGACTTCATCTAACTGAGACCAAAGACACATGTGAGAATAGCTTGGAATAAATCAGAACTCTTTAAATCAAGAAAGGAACAAGAATGAGTGTAAAAGCAGTGAATGACGGGACAAGACAAAGTCAAGGATATTGCAAACCAGAAAAAAATAAACTTCTTCTTACAACTTGGTAGACATTTGGGACAACAGGACACAAGACAGAAAAATTCAAACAAACAAATTAAAAAAGCAAAGAGAAAGCATTTGTAGTCGGACTCTTGCCTCTGAATTTTATTTGAAGGAAATAAAAGTACAAGAAAGACAGTGACAGAAAACCTAATCTGATAAAAATTGATAGGCACAATAATAGTGTGTCACCAGGTGGGAGAGAGTAAGAGCCTGAAATTTCCTGGCTGCCACACAGACTCCCAGCTCAATCCCACCAGCACCGGACTGGTAGAGAAAACAGGCCAGAAAACCCATCTGTTTTAAAGCCCAGACATCCTCCCTGCTGAGGCACTGCTACTGCAAGACACTGTGCCAAGAAAGCCACCATGCAGGCAGGATTTTTTCAAATTCATTTAACAAACACTTGTTGTGCTACTTGCTACTCTGCTGCCCAGAGTTTTAGCAAGAAAAGCAAGAACAGGCCTTGTCATCAGCATCACTCCATCACATTCCCCTGGCCACTTTCCACCTGCATCTCTCTGGGTATCATTTCCTTCTGTGTTTTCTTTTCCTAATTGAGGGTTGATAAGTGATGCTAAAGAAAACCTCTGGCAACTGAACTGAAGATCCTAAGTTGTTTTCTTGGAGAAACAGCATTATGGGCAAAGTACTTCTCAGAAGACAAAGTAACTTTAGGAGGTCATGATAACTTTTTACATGCTGTGACATCAGACTAAGCTTCACAGCCCTTAAGCCAATGACACCACTGCAAGAAAAGTATTTCTGAATGTCAGACAATGTTTATCACTTGATAGAAACCTTTGGTCATACCTTGGAGCCAAGAAAGGAAACTTAAAACAAACACCTTTAACCTACACCATTTTCTGTATTTTCTTTTCAATAGGAGAACAGGAAACACAGATTATGAGTTTGCAACTGGTGAAATACATCTATATGGCTGTAGTTACATGCCATGTAAATGATCATCAACAAAGGCACTTGATTACTGCAACAGCAACAACCAAGAAAAACATTCAGATTGTACCAGATATTTCACTGAAGAGCCACCATAATTCCTCCACCACCACTTTCCAATCTGCAATTGTTGAACCCCAGAGTTATGACTTGGGTTTCACTGAATTCCTATAACTTCTTAGTAGAAATTTCCATACTTTGAGTAAGGTGTTGACTGTCAGTTCAGTATAGGTTCTAAGCATGCCATAAGTCTAAAACATTAAGTCAAAGTGCTTACATACATAGAATCATAAAATGGTTTGAGTTAGAAAGGACAATAAAGATCACCTAGTTCCAACCCCCCTACCATCAACTGAGCTTTAATTTTTCTGTACTGTTCAGAGAATTTAGGACATTCCCATTGGGACTCTATCATAAATGTAAAAAAAAATTTTAAATAACACCAATTCTGCAGCAATCCATAGTGCATTTCTCATTGTTTTGCTTTCTATACATAATCCTATATTAGCTGATCCAACATTAGAAAACAAAATAAAGGTGAGGTTCAAAAAAAGAGGAAAAGGAAAGAATTTTTCAAAAGAGAACTAGAACTGTAAATGTAGCAGGTGTTTTTACCATCTCTAAAGCATAAAAAATGTGTTTCTACAGCAGCTATAATTCCTGTGCCCCTGAGAAGTTATTTCCCTAGAAGAAGGACACTGAAGAATATATCCCTATGACTATACTCCTGCACCATAAACTGTTACTGTGGAGCTTGAAAAGACATAAAGAGCTTAAGCCATTTGATGCAACTGTGTCTTTAATGAGAGTGTGATTTTAGCAGAAAGGAAATAGCAGAAGACAGAATAATAATAAAAAGACTTTCACGATGTCAAGATCACCCTAAAATATGATCAGTGTAATCTGAAAATCTGTTTCCTTTGTGTGAACACCAATATACAGTTTATTTGTGTGAACACCAATATACAGCTAAAAAAGTTCAGCTGTAAGACAAATGATAATAGACATAATGAATCATAGAATGGTTTTGGTTGGAAGGAACTTTAAATATCATCTATTCCAACCTCCCTGCCATGGGTAGGAATGTTAGTTAGTGAAATCGTGCATTGAGTTCATGATTGAACATGAATTTTTTTTGTTGAGCTGTGAGGAGTTCTACAAGCACAAACATCCACACTTTTCTTTAAGGAGGTCATCACTACTCTTATTTCCTCTTTACAACAACACCTAGAATAGGTTGCAACCTTCTGAATATTTCTAACAGTCTCACCATTGGGGTCAGTAATTTCAGAACTGGTCAGGGTACCTAAGAGTTTTTCTTCTCAGCTTGTACATGCTGTTTACTTTATTCTCACTGGACTTGGTAAACTGATTAGTAAAACTTTAATCTGTACATGAATATGCTAGTTATATGTCTATTCCCATTGGAAAGGAGAAATTTTCCAAGTACAAAACAATCCTAAAAAAAAGAAATAAAAATTCCTTATCAACTTAAAACATGCATAATAATTACAGATTTCAAAATGGATAAAGGGCTTAGAAATTAATTTTAAATTAGTTCTGATAATAAGAACACATTAAAGATTTTAAATAACTTTGTTAGCATTGTATAACTTTTTGAAGGTCAGAAAACAATCTCTTCTCAGAACATTTGGGAGCTGCCAAAAAATTACTTTGTCCCTAAATTAATGATATAGTCAATCAAACAATTGTTGTCATGAATATCATTACGGTCTCAATCTAAAACTGACATCAGTTTTACTCACAGATATCTCCAGTGTTTATCTTCATAGCTGATTTTATCCAAAGAATGTGGAAAAAACCTTCTAGGTGTGTTTTCCAGTCATTTCATTAGCAGCTGTCTCACTGCATGTGTCATGTGGATCATAATCATGGAGTAAATCTCATCTTTCTCACACATGCTGAAGAAGATAAAAGTCAGACATGAGAAGTATGGTGGGACTACAGAATTGAGCAAAGTAGATTGAGCTGAAAAGAGACTACGTGGAAGGGGAATGAGGATCAATTGCTGTGTAGAGGTGTTAATCCTTCCTTATTGCTCTGCTGAAGACGTGGACTGCAGACAAGCTCACCACTTTAGCTTTAGCAGCCTCAGATGCCATATGTAGTTCTTTTCAACATAGTGCCAATGCCCATCTCGATATTTTGCCTCAGTTTCTCAACTTGTTTCTTAGATCTAAAGTAGACACAAATTAGTCATTAAAATCCAGAATCAAGGAAAGATTCCAAGTTTAGTGGGCTTGGTGCCTGTAAGGCATAACTTGTTTTGTTCACATGATACTTGCCCCTCATTTTGGAGAGCAGGAGGACACACAGAAGACCATATTGCATTGTGGTTAAGTGAAAGTTAATCCATGTGATCTCCTAACAAAATCAGATACTCAGATACAGAAATATCTTATTTTCATTAGATGTGCAAATAAATATGCATATATGTGAGGTAAAACACAAAAACGCTTCAGGAAGGCTTTAAGACCCTTGATAACCATGTTAAGCTGACCAGGAGAACACTCTGATAACCATTTTACTCTTGTTCAGAAAGCAGCATTTCTAGTATGTGTAGCCACCATGAATGTATGTATGAACAAGCAGCTCTCCCTTCTCTCTCCAAGAGATTTGACCTAGCAAAGTGCCGTGCTGGAGCATATTATAAAGGAGATGACAGGCTGCCCTTCCTGATATCTCAGCTTTCTGGTAACCCGATGCTTCATTCACTTGTTGGGCATGTAGTCTATGCCATATTGACAAACTTTCAGCACAAGCTCTGAAATACAATTAATTACTAGAATCTTAGAAAAAAACCCCTGTTTCCTTTACCCTCAGGCTTGATATCTGTAGGCATCAACTTTTGTTAGCAGACTCAAAATTTAACATGAGTAGAATTCAAGTTTCCTGATATTTTAAGACCATCTGAATTAAGAATTTATAAAAAATCTAGTCCCACTCTTTCCTTCAGTGGTGTTTGTGCTGTTTTCCTGTCTATAAGCAGGTGTTGTCATCAATGGTTACATCAAAGACCTTTTTGAGTTTAATATTTGTTAGCTATTTCCTTTTTTGTTTTGTTAGCAGCTTCTCTTGTACATATTAATTACTGCAGACCTCTGCCAACATATGTTAATATCCAAGCACAGTTTCTTTCATGGGAAATGTCAAAGATTAAATTCAAATGAAGGATGACATTTCAGTTTGCATACTCCATAAACAATGGTTTCTCTTTACCTTCTAGAAGCTTCAGCTGAGGAAAAACATAATATTTAAAAAAAAAAAATCACTCTTTTTTTTTATATAATGACTAGGTCACAAAATTATCTTTCCAGAGGCAAAAAAATCCTCATATGATGAAAAATATAAGCAATTAAGTCAAAATATTTCAAGATACACTGGCTTTACTCGCCAAGTGCTAACAGAGAACTGCAGAAAAATAATAGTTCTGCCTTTTTTATTTTTTTCAGATTGCATACTTGGGTAGAATGCTTTAATAAGCACTTGCCCTTAGACAATGTTCACTGCTTTAGACTAAATTGCTCTCATTGGCAGTTTTCTACACACATGCCAGGAAGCAGTAAGGGTAGGCTGCTTGTCAAGGGAAGGCTGTTCTTCAAGGGAAAGTGAAACAGGTCAATATCATAAAAGTGGCAGAGACAGTGACCCCCTGAGAAGGGCACAGGTCCACAACATCTGAATGAGGAGATCAGTGTGGGGCTGGTATAGCGGCAGGGCTGACTGGGAGACCTGTGTCTGCCACACCAGCCCTGGTGATGAATCAGGTCCCAGGTAGCCAAGTCAGGCAGGCAGAGTCAGGGAAGCATGGGACTAGACACAGCATACCTGTAATGTAGCTCAGGAAGAGACTGAGAGCAAGACCACTGCTCAAAAGCAAATCCTGAGAGAAGAAAAGCTGAGATCCCTGGGCAGTACTTCCCACAGTTGCACAGTCATCCTGTCAGAGCTGGCTCCCTTCCCAGGTAGCTGAGCATCCAGTAGCAAGGAGAGGCTGTTGATACACTCATCTCTGACACTACAGTCAGGAAGAAGAAATCAGTAGGACTATTTTTGGAGGGTAGAAGAAAGCCATGAGAATAAAGATGATTATTCACAAGCTTGAGCTCACTAAATGAAGAATTTGCAGTTCATGGAAAATATTTCAGTGATGTTCAGGTTGAAGAGTACTGATAAGCACTAATCTCAGGAGAGTTTTGGACTGAGTCCTCTTTCTTCTGGTCTTCTCGATGGGTATATTATAACCATACAGAATTCTTTACAGTTTCTTGGAATTAAAAAAAAACAAGCTAAATCAAACAAAAAAAAAAGCCAAAACCAAAAACAAGAACAAAAAGCCAAAGGTGAATGAAACAAAAAACCAAACCAAACCAACAAAAAAACATTACAATATCTCAAATTAAAACTATAGATGTTAGATCCGCAACAACTTAGATACTCTTAAAAGAAATGTCCCTGACATTCACTCAAATGAATATTCTTTGTCTTAGGCTGCTTTTCTGCTCTGGAAAGTCTTTGTGTTACCAGTACTGTATCTAAGCAGAAAACCACAAAAAGAAAAGACAAGAGCTACTCAAAATATTAAGAATGATGAAAAAATAGGGTCTTGAAGAGAAAAGAGGGATCAGCCTGATGCCTTAAGCCCCTAATGGTTTTTTATTTTTCTAATATTGGTAAGCCTTGTAAGTTTTATAGGTAGACTCTAAAAGCAGCATCCCTTGTCCCTTGTCCCTTGTCCCTTGTCCCTTTCCCTTTCCCTCTAGCACCCTTAGTTTACACATTCCTTAACCCTCTTACCCCATTCTATGCTCCCTATATCAGTCCTACCCCTGAATCTAGCAGAAATGTTTAGTCTTTTGTCAAGGCAAGGCCTAGATTGTTGGCAGAACAGCATATCAGGGCCTGAACAACAAAATGAAGTCAAGAATTAGGTAACTATGTACCCTTTGTGCTCTGATGATGGTGAAGGTGATGAAGTAGGTGGTCCCGAAATGCACCCCAGACCCATTTCTCAGGGGGTGGACCCGGGGCGGTCCAGAGTAAAGGACACAGGGTGGACACATAGGGGATTGGATGGATGGTATTATAAAATGTAACCTCTCGGGCACAGGCACGCGTCTTGTAACATCTTAGCCTTCGCAAAATAAACCCTTTCTTATCTCACCCCTAATTAACTGCTCCGGACATTTTTTCAGCACCATAAATCCCATGGCAACAGCCTATCATGAGAAAAGGGTACTGAAACACCTTCTTTTGCTGTAATGCCTTAAAATTGTGGAGTAGTAGAATTAGCACTGATGAGCTGGAGGCAGCTGTGAGAGTCAATAGCTCTAATGAATTTTTCAGCACTGGAAAATGATTGGACAGACATAACATCTGTATGTGAGCCCTAGCAGAACTGCATAGTCATCTGATATATTTCATCAGCCAGTTTCCCGGTTTAACAAGTCCTGGATGATTAAGCCAAGCATAACTCAAACACTACTTGGTTTTATTTTATAACACAGTATTATTCCTCATTATATTTGCTTAATATTTGTAACCTAGGTATGGTAGCTGCATAATATACAGGAGTAGCAGTGATATTTAGTTTCTCTGGCTCTCAGCAGGACTCAGAACTAGTCCCACAAGTCATTTACTAGTTAGTTGAAAAATAAGCAGTGACTAAACTCAAAATGCAGAAGACCAAAAATCCTGTCTTACAACCTTTGGGCACTCTGTAAATACAACTTAAAGAGTAATTCTCAATCATTTGTCTAGAACCTTCATGAAATATTGAATTATATATATGCAATTGAATGGAGAGTAGAAGGATCTGAATAACAGTGCAAAATTTAATAAAGAATCATATAATTGTTATAATGATCACTCAGGAAGCCTATAAAATATATATTTGTACTAATCAAATATCTCATGTTTTATTTAAGATCCCAAGGTTTAAGTGAAATGGAATATTAGTGAACAGCATTCATTTTTTAAACAGTTTTCTTGCCACTATTTAAAATATTTTAGGTTAAGAAATAGATCTTATTCCCCTGTCTGTACTTGGTCTCCGCAAAGTGTATAGTCCCTATATTATTTTTAATTGACATATGTTTGACATAGCAGCATTTTGCATCTGTATTTGCTTTCTCCTGCCTCCAACTTTCCTTGCTCAGATGATTTTAATAAATTCTACTTCTGCTAATTGACTTTGAGGGCTGCTTATTTTTAGAAGATAGTGACCAAGAGAGTAGAATTTCGGTGAGCAGCAATACAATGTTGCAGTCAGAATAGCAGTGAAGTGATGGCATAGTTGATATGGCTAAATGCCATTTTTAAAGGCCATTTGACTTTGATATTCCATACAGGGTTGTATTGAACTGTATTGTCTACATAATAGCTCATATTTGTTCTTTCACCTTTCAGAATGTTTACAAGCCAAACATCCAATATTGCAACCACTGAAACATCCAAATGAATTGACTTTACATAATACATTAATAGGATTATATTAAAAAAATTCCTTATATGCCTGACATGAAAGAGTAGGATGTAAATGGGCCTTATGCCACAAACCAGAACAGTGGTGCTAGGCACCACTACCCACTGCCGTTTCTGTGTCTGAACAGGACTGTCCATTGCATGTTCCCTCATTGGGAGGGAAAGGCAGAGCTCTCCTCCACCCATCCAGCCTCACTGCCCAGCATGCAGGCCAGTGGAAGAGGCTGGTCCACAGCACCATCACCAATGGCAGCACAACCTACAACTCCCAAACACAGTCGAGTATCTTCTCATGACTCTTTAGGAACAATAAAAATGTCTAGAGGAGTCTCCTTGGAAAGGTGTTAGGACAGGTTTATGAACCTCCAGCAGAGGAACTGCACACGAAAGGGATTTTTGTGGGCACTGTCTGCTATCAGGCAGCTCTGGCACAGACTATCACAGACTATCTGTAGTGGGTTTCTGTGGCTGGGTTTTGGTAGGAGGGGGTGGCTACAGGGGTGGCTTCTGTTAGAAGCTACTAGAAGCTTCCCCTGTCCCATGGAACCAATGCCAACCGGCTCCAGGACGGACTTCCTGCCACCGGCCAAGGCTGAGCCAATTAGGAGCAATAGTAACACCTCTGTGATAATGTATTTAAGAAAACAAGATTGTTGCACAGAAATAATTCCAGTCAGGGAAGAGCAGAGTGAGAACATGGGAACAACAAGGTAGACACCAAAGTCAGTGGAGAAGAAGGGGCAGGAGGTCCTCCAGAGCTGAGGCCCTGCAGCCCGTGGTGATGTCCAGGGTGGAGCAGCTGTGCCCCTGCAGCCCATGGAGGAGCCCATACTGGAGCAGGTGGATGCATGAAGGAGGCTGTGACCCCGAGGGAGGCCCAGGATGGAGCAGAGTCCTGCTGGAGAGGAAGGTCCTGCGGCCTGTGGAGAGGGAAGCCCATGCCAGAGCAGGTTTTTCCCGGGTAGCACTTTTGGCTGCTGCGGAGGACCCATGTCAGTACAGCTCATTCATGAAGGACTGCACTCCATGGAGGAGTGACCCACGGGACAGTAGTTTGGGAAGAACTGCTGCCCGAGGAATGGACTCACTTTGGAGAGGTCCATCAAGGACTGTCTCCCGTGGGAGGGACCCCACAGAAGCAGAGGAAGGACTCCTCTCTCTGGTCAGTGGTAGAAACAACAACTGACCATAACCCCCCACCATTCCCCATCCCCCTGCAAGGCTTGGGGGGAGGAGGGAGAACATGGAAGGCAGGAGGGGTGGGGGGAAGGTGTTTTTAAGACTATTTCTCACTCTTTGGCTCTTATCCTATTAATACTAAATTTAAGTACTATCCCCACTTTGAGTCTGTTTTGCCTGTGAAGGTAATCAGTAACTGACCTCTCCCAGCTGTTATCTCAGCTCATGAGTCCTTGGCTGGTTTTTTTCCTCTCCTCTGTCCAGTTGTAGAGGGAGAGAGAGAGAATGGCTCTAGTGGGTACCTGGCATCCAGCCAGGGTCAACCCACTACACCGCCCTATTTGGAAGGTTCACTTCAAGGCATGAAGCATTAGGCATTCACACAACTGTACCATACCACCCAAAGCCTCATTTATGTTTCTGATGTGTTATTCCCAATATTTAATCCAAAGCAGTATTCTGGATCTTAGATTTATTTTGTCCTGTCCTACATTATTTCTTCATGTAGCTTTTCACTTTGACCAGAATTAATTTCCCACCTCTCTTCTCTCATAGTGATTTTATCCTTTGGTCTTTTGAGCTCCATCTCCATATATATTTGCCTCAAGAAGTTTGCAGATGCAGCATATCAATAACCTTACAGAAGATATTGCATGACTGATTCACAAATATTGCTGAAAATCAAGGACAAAGAACTGAACTGGCTATTAAAAGTAAATGCCATTTTCCATTCCTGCTTTGCAAGCAAGCCAACCAAATGGGTCATCATCCAAAAAAAAAAAATATTTAAATTAACTAGTAACTTCTAAAATAGAAATAAATAGGAATGTACTGATCTGCTTAGGACAAAAATAGAACAGAAAAAATTCAGTAGTTCATCACTGTATGCACAAACTGCACAGTTGAACATTTGAGCTTACCACTTTCATTCCTAAAATAAAACATACCTTGGATTCACCATAAAAATGATGGGCCAAATTTTAAATTCTTGACATCAATAATACTTTTTCTGTGCAAACACTCTGGACCCAAGCTATAGCATCTATTTCTTCTGTCCTATTAAAATGTAAGCAATAATGAATTCAGCTGGTATTGAAGAACTCTGATCAGAAGATTCTAGCATAATTAGTAAGACATCAAACAAACCTCTAAAAGGGGTTGTTCATGCTTTCTGTTTTCATTTGCCTTGTTCCAGACTATCAAAAGCCCTACCTACTTCCCTCTCTCTTTGTTTCATTTAAAACTTTAAATTTTAAATTTGACCTGTAAGGAGAAATACTAGAGGCTTGAGATGTAAATTAATGTGCTGACAGAAAAGTTCTTTCTGAGAACCTGGTCAGCAGCAAGTTAGTTACCACATAACGAAACGTTCTCATCATCATAAAAACTGGTAATTTTCCATTTTAATTCCTGTAATCCCTACAAGCTCTAGACTGTGAATTTACAGTCCAGTCTCAGAACTGTAAATTGAAGTTGCTGTTCATTCACTGCTGATGTTTAATCTTAACTAGGTAGGAGTACAAAAACAATGCTGAAACAGCATCTTTTTTTAGAAAGCTTAAGATAAAAAATTTCACAACTTCTCATGAACTATGATGATGGCATTTTTATACACATTGCTGTGCATGAACTCACAAGGATGCTTTCTGTAGAATTTTAACTTTAGTGCAGAATAAGTGTTGCTGCTAAAGGAAGAGATACAGTAATTTTTATAATGAAATCAGAGATAAATTCCTATCCAATCCAATCCACTGCATGTAACTCTTCTGTATATAAAGGATGTCTGTGAACTTAGCTTTAGCTGTACTATGTATCTTTCCCTTGACTCTTGTATGCTCTGAATGAAAGATGGCAGGATACATATTCTTGTGTACCTTTCCAGTAACTATTTTCTGTTATCTCAACATCTTAACAAAATTATAAAAATTACTAAGAATTATGAGACTAGCATCTCATTAATTCTGGAAAGTTCTTGGAAAATTAACAGGATGTAGGATTCAATGTGCCCTTCATAATATTTCTGTCTCCATCTGAAGAATGAAAGAGATTTAAGGATAAATATCATGATAACACAGTTGTTTTGCAGGACTGAGGCACATACTTGATTGCAAATTAATAAGAATACTAACAATAGTTTTCTCCAGTGTTTGCAGTGATGTCTTTTCCACTGTATTTTAACTATTAGTGAAATACCTCAAAAAAAGTTAAGCTAATCAAACTTCTGATCTCTCCCTCAAACTAGGAAAATTTAATCATCAGTTACCTGGAATTTTGATGCAATAGTGCAGCTTCATCATATGCAACTAACATGTGTCTTTCTGTGAGTTTCTATGTTATAGGAAACCTATATAAAAGGTGACATTTGCTTTGAATTTGTAGAGAAATCTAAAATTGTATTTCTCATTAGTAGGCTTATATATAAGCAGAGTTTGCTTGAATACAAGCAGGGTTTATATTCCAGAATATAAACATGAGTTTGTACATATGTGCATATATATATATATATATATATATATATATATATATATATATATATA